>NW_027553278.1:0-42239 GCF_045843805.1 Urocitellus parryii | reverse complement strand
CGGTTTAACCTAGAAGAACGAAATTTGGTGAGCCAAGTGGGATTCGTGTACTGATCACTACCTGCAAGTATCATCAAGATTGGGTGAAAAAATGTTTGCTGAGATTTCAGGAAACTCGTAGTTTTTTGGAAGCTTGGCAACCCCTTTCAATAAAAGTGATTCTCGTCAGTCTCTACTTGGGGCTACTTCAATAGGACACAACCCATAGCATTAGAACTTGGAACTACATTATTGTGCAAAGTTTCAAAAAGCTAGCACAAACCGTGTTTGATTTAGAGTTCCAACTACATGTATCCATATAGGAGAAAACAGAGTGAAACCTAAACATGAAAATGGATACTGCAAAGGAACGGTTTAACCTAGAAGAACGAAATTTGGTGAGCCAAGTGGGATTCGTGTACTGATCACTACCTGCAAGTATCATCAAGATTGGGTGAAAAAATGTTTGCTGAGATTTCAGGAAACTCGTAGTTTTTTGGAAGCTTGGCAACCCCTTTCAATAAAAGTGATTCTCATCAGTCTCTGCTCGGGGCTACTTCAATAGACACAAACCATAGCGATAGAACGTGAACTACATTATTGTCCCAAGTTTCAAAGAGCTAGCACAAACCGTGTTTGATTTAGAGTTCCAACTACATGTATCCATATAGGAGAAAACAGAGTGAAACCTAAACATGAAAATGGTTACTGCAAAGGAATGGTTTAACCCAGAAGAACGAAATTTGGTGAGCCAAGTGGGATTCGTGTACTGATCACTACCTGCAAGAATCATGAAGATTGGGTGAAAAAATATTTGCTGAGATTTCAGGAAACTCGTAGTTTTTTGGAAGCTTGGCAACCCCTTTCAATAAAAGTGATTCTCATCAGTCTCTGCTCGGGGCTACTTCAATAGACACAAACCATAGCGATAGAACTTGGAACTACATTATTGTCCCAAGTTTCAAAGAGCTAGCACAAACCGTGTTTGATTTAGAGTTCCAACTACATGTATCCATATAGGAGAAAACAGAGTGAAACCTAAACATGAAAACGGTTACTGCAAAGGAACGGTTTAACCTAGAAGAACGAAATTTGGTGAGCCTAGTGGGATTGGTGGGCTGATCATTAAATGGAAGTATCATCAAGATTGGGTGAAAAAATGTTTGCTGAGATTTCCGGAAACTCGTAGTTTTTTGGAAGCTTGGCAACCCCTTTCAATGAAAGTGATTCTCGTCAGTCTCTGCTTGGGGCTACTTCAATAGGACACAAACCATAGCGATAGAACTTGGAACTACATTATTGTGCCAAGTTTCAAAGAGCTAGCACAAACCGTGTTTGATTTAGAGTTCCAAATACATGTATCCATATAGCAGAAAACAGAGTGAAACCTAAACATGAAAACGGTTACTGCAAAGGAACGGTTTAACCTAGAAGAACGAAATTTGGTGAGCCAAGTGGGATTCGTGTACTGATCACTACCTGCAAGTATCATCAAGATTGGGTGAAAAAATGTTTGCTAAGATTTCAGGAAACTCGTAGTTTTTTGGAAGCTTGGCAACCCCTTTCAATAAAAGTGATTGTCGTCAGTCTCTGCTTGGGGCTACTTCAATAGGACACAAACCATAGCATTAGAACTTGGAACTATATTATTGTGCCAAGTTTCAAAGAGCTAGCACAAACCGTGTTTGATTTAGAGTTCCAACTACATGTATCCATATAGGAGAAAACAGAGTGAAACCTAAACATGAAAACGGATACTGCAAAGGAACGGTTTAACCTAGAAGAACGAAATTTGGTGAGCCAAGTGGGATTGGTGGGCTGATCATTAAATGGAAGTTTCATCAAGATTGGGTGAAAAAATGTTTGCTCAGATTTGAGGAAACACGTAGTTTTTGGAAGCTTGGCAACCCCTTTCAATGAAAGTGATTCTCGACAGTCTCTGCTTTGAGCTACTTCAATAGGACACAAACCATTGCGATAGAACTTGGAACAACATTATTGTGCCAAGTTTCAAAGAGCTAGCACAAACAGTGTTTGATTTAGAGTTCCAACTACATGTATCCATATAGGAGAAAACAGAGGGAAACCTAAACATGAAAACGGTTACTGCAAAGGAACGGATTAACCTAGAAGAACGAAATTTGGTGAGCAAATTGGGATTGGTGGGCTGATCATTAAATGGAAGTATCATCAAGATTGGGTGAAAAAATGTTTGCTGAGATTTCCGGAAACTCGCAGTTTTTTGGAAGCTTGGCAACCCCTTTCAATGAAAGTGATTCTCGTCAGTCTCTGCTTGGGGCTACTTCAATAGGACACAAACCATAGCGATAGAACTTGGAACTACGTTATTGTGCCAAGTTTCAAAGAGGTAGCACAAACCGTGTTTGATTTAGAGTTCCAACTACATGTATCCATATAGGAGAAAACAGAGTGAAACCTAAACATGAAAACGGTTACTGCAAAGGAACGGTTTAACCTAGAAGAACGAAATTTGGTGAGCCAAGTGGGATTCGTGTACTGATCACTACCTGCAAGTATCATCAAGATTGGGTGAAAAAATGTTTGCTGAGATTTCAGGAAACTCGTAGTTTTTTGGAAGCTTGGCAACCCCTTTCAATAAAAGTGATTCTCGTCAGTCTCTACTTGGGGCTACTTCAATAGGACACAACCCATAGCATTAGAACTTGGAACTACATTATTGTGCAAAGTTTCAAAAAGCTAGCACAAACCGTGTTTGATTTAGAGTTCCAACTACATGTATCCATATAGGAGAAAACAGAGTGAAACCTAAACATGAAAATGGATACTGCAAAGGAACGGTTTAACCTAGAAGAACGAAATTTGGTGAGCCAAGTGGGATTCGGGTACTGATCACTACCTGCAAGTATCATCAAGATTGGGTGAAAAAATGTTTGCTGAGATTTCAGGAAACTCGTAGTTTTTTGGAAGCTTGGCAACCCCTTTCAATAAAAGTGATTCTCATCAGTCTCTGCTCGGGGCTACTTCAATAGACACAAACCATAGCGATAGAACGTGAACTACATTATTGTCCCAAGTTTCAAAGAGCTAGCACAAACCGTGTTTGATTTAGAGTTCCAACTACATGTATCCATATAGGAGAAAACAGAGTGAAACCTAAACATGAAAATGGTTACTGCAAAGGAATGGTTTAACCCAGAAGAACGAAATTTGGTGAGCCAAGTGGGATTCGTGTACTGATCACTACCTGCAAGAATCATGAAGATTGGGTGAAAAAATATTTGCTGAGATTTCAGGAAACTCGTAGTTTTTTGGAAGCTTGGCAACCCCTTTCAATAAAAGTGATTCTCATCAGTCTCTGCTCGGGGCTACTTCAATAGACACAAACCATAGCGATAGAACTTGGAACTACATTATTGTCCCAAGTTTCAAAGAGCTAGCACAAACCGTGTTTGATTTAGAGTTCCAACTACATGTATCCATATAGGAGAAAACAGAGTGAAACCTAAACATGAAAACGGTTACTGCAAAGGAACGGTTTAACCTAGAAGAACGAAATTTGGTGAGCCAAGTGGGATTGGTGGGCTGTTCATTAAATGGAAGTATCATCAAGATTGGGTGAAAAAATGTTTGCTGAGATTTCCGGAAACTCGTAGTTTTTTGGAAGCTTGGCAACCCCTTTCAATGAAAGTGATTCTCGTCAGTCTCTGCTTGGGGCTACTTCAATAGGACACAAACCATAGCGATAGAACTTGGAACTACATTATTGTGCCAAGTTTCAAAGAGCTAGCACAAACCGTGTTTGATTTAGAGTTCCAAATACATGTATCCATATAGCAGAAAACAGAGTGAAACCTAAACATGAAAACGGTTACTGCAAAGGAACGGTTTAACCTAGAAGAACGAAATTTGGTGAGCCAAGTGGGATTCGTGTACTGATCACTACCTGCAAGTATCATCAAGATTGGGTGAAAAAATGTTTGCTGAGATTTCAGGAAACTCGTAGTTTTTTGGAAGCTTGGCAACCCCTTTCAATAAAAGTGATTGTCGTCAGTCGCTGCTTGGGGCTACATCAATAGGACACAAACCATAGCATTAGAACTTGGAACTATATTATTGTGCCAAGTTTCAAAGAGCTAGCACAAACCGTGTTTGATTTAGAGTTCCAACTACATGTATCCATATAGGAGAAAACAGAGTGAAACCTAAACATGAAAACGGTTACTGCAAAGGAGCGTTTAACCTAGAAGAACGAAATTTGGTGATCCAAGTGGGATTCGTGTACTGATCACTACCTGCAAGTATCATCAATATTGGGTGAAAAAATGTTTGCTCCGATTTCAGGAAACTCGTAGTTTTTTGGAAGCTTGGCAACCCCTTTCAATAAAAGTGATTCTCGTCAGTCTCTGCTTGGGGCTACTTCAATAGGACACAAACCATAGCGATAGAACGTGGAACTACATTATTGTGCCAAGTTTCAAAGACCTAGCACCAACCGTGTTTGATTTAGAGTTCCAACTACATGTATCCATATAGGAGAAAACAGAGTGAAAACCTAAACATGAAAACGGTTACTACAAAGGAACGGTTTAACCTAGAAGAACGAAATTTGGTGAGTCAAGTGGGATTCGTGCATTGATCATGGCCTGCAAGTATCATCAAGATTGGGTGAAAAAATGTTTGCTGAGATTTCAGGAAATGCAGTTTTTTGGATGCTTGGCAACCCCTTTCAATGAAAGTGATTCTCATCAGTCTCTGCTTGGGGCTACTTCAATAGGAAGCAAACCATAGCGATAGATCTTGGAACTACATTATTGTGCCAAGTTTCAAGGAGCTAGCACAAACCGTGTTTGATTTAGAGTTCCAACTACATGTATCCATATAGGAGAAAACAGAGTGAAACCTAAACATGAAAACGGATACTGCAAAGGAACGGTTTAACCTAGAAGAACGAAATTTGGTGAGCCAAGTGGGATTGGTGGGCTGATCATTAAATGGAAGTTTCATCAAGATTGGGTGAAAAAATGTTTGCTCAGATTGAGGAAACACGTAGTTTTTGGAAGCTTGGCAACCCCTTTCAATGAAAGTGATTCTCGACAGTCTCTGCTTTGAGCTACTTCTATAGGACACAAACCATTGCGATAGAACTTGGAACAACATTATTGTGCCAAGTTTCAAAGAGCTAGCACAAACCGTGTTTGATTTAGAGTTCCAACTACATGTATCCATATAGGAGAAAACAGAGGGAAACCTAAACATGAAAACGGTTACTGCAAAGGAACGGATTAACCTAGAAGAACGAAATTTGGTGAGCAAATTGGGATTGGTGGGCTGATCATTAAATGGAAGTATCATCAAGATTGGGTGAAAAAATGTTTGCTGAGATTTCCGGAAACTCGCAGTTTTTTGGAAGCTTGGCAACCCCTTTCAATGAAAGTGATTCTCGTCAGTCTCTGCTTGGGGCTACTTCAATAGGACACAAACCATAGCGATAGAACTTGGAACTACATTATTGTGCCAAGTTTCAAAGAGGTAGCACAAACCGTGTTTGATTTAGAGTTCCAACTACATGTATCCATATAGGAGAAAACAGAGTGAAACCTAAACATGAAAACGGTTACTGCAAAGGAACGGTTTAACCTAGAAGAACGAAATTTGGTGAGCCAAGTGGGATTCGTGTACTGATCACTACCTGCAAGTATCATCAAGATTGGGTGAAAAAATGTTTGCTGAGATTTCAGGAAACTCGTAGTTTTTTGGAAGCTTGGCAACCCCTTTCAATAAAAGTGATTCTCGTCAGTCTCTACTTGGGGCTACTTCAATAGGACACAACCCATAGCATTAGAACTTGGAACTACATTATTGTGCAAAGTTTCAAAAAGCTAGCACAAACCGTGTTTGATTTAGAGTTCCAACTACATGTATCCATATAGGAGAAAACAGAGTGAAACCTAAACATGAAAATGGTTACTGCAAAGGAACGGTTTAACCTAGAAGAACGAAATTTGGTGAGCCAAGTGGGATTCGGGTACTGATCACTACCTGCAAGTATCATCAAGATTGGGTGAAAAAATGTTTGCTGAGATTTCAGGAAACTCGTAGTTTTTTGGAAGCTTGGCAACCCCTTTCAATAAAAGTGATTCTCATCAGTCTCTGCTCGGGGCTACTTCAATAGACACAAACCATAGCGATAGAACGTGAACTACATTATTGTCCCAAGTTTCAAAGAGCTAGCACAAACCGTGTTTGATTTAGAGTTCCAACTACATGTATCCATATAGGAGAAAACAGAGTGAAACCTAAACATGAAAATGGTTACTGCAAAGGAATGGTTTAACCCAGAAGAACGAAATTTGGTGAGCCAAGTGGGATTCGTGTACTGATCACTACCTGCAAGAATCATGAAGATTGGGTGAAAAAATATTTGCTGAGATTTCAGGAAACTCGTAGTTTTTTGGAAGCTTGGCAACCCCTTTCAATAAAAGTGATTCTCATCAGTCTCTGCTCGGGGCTACTTCAATAGACACAAACCATAGCGATAGAACTTGGAACTACATTATTGTCCCAAGTTTCAAAGAGCTAGCACAAACCGTGTTTGATTTAGAGTTCCAACTACATGTATCCATATAGGAGAAAACAGAGTGAAACCTAAACATGAAAACGGTTACTGCAAAGGAACGGTTTAACCTAGAAGAACGAAATTTGGTGAGCCAAGTGGGATTGGTGGGCTGTTCATTAAATGGAAGTATCATCAAGATTGGGTGAAAAAATGTTTGCTGAGATTTCCGGAAACTCGTAGTTTTTTGGAAGCTTGGCAACCCCTTTCAATGAAAGTGATTCTCGTCAGTCTCTGCTTGGGGCTACTTCAATAGGACACAAACCATAGCGATAGAACTTGGAACTACATTATTGTGCCAAGTTTCAAAGAGCTAGCACAAACCGTGTTTGATTTAGAGTTCCAAATACATGTATCCATATAGCAGGAAACAGAGTGAAACCTAAACATGAAAACGGTTACGGCAAAGGAACGGTTTAACCTAGAAGAACGAAATTTGGTGAGCCAAGTGGGATTCGTGTACTGATCACTACCTGCAAGTATCATCAAGATTGGGTGAAAAAATGTTTGCTGAGATTTCAGGAAACTCGTAGTTTTTTGGAAGCTTGGCAACCCCTTTCAATAAAAGTGATTGTCGTCAGTCGCTGCTTGGGGCTACTTCAATAGGACACAAACCATAGCATTAGAACTTGGAACTATATTATTGTGCCAAGTTTCAAAGAGCTAGCACAAACCGTGTTTGATTTAGAGTTCCAACTACATGTATCCATATAGGAGAAAACAGAGTGAAACCTAAACATGAAAACGGTTACTGCAAAGGAGCGGTTTAACCTAGAAGAACGAAATTTGGTGATCCAAGTGGGATTCGTGTACTGATCACTACCTGCAAGTATCATCAATATTGGGTGAAAAAATGTTTGCTCCGATTTCAGGAAACTCGTAGTTTTTTGGAAGCTTGGCAACCCCTTTCAATAAAAGTGATTCTCGTCAGTCTCTGCTTGGGGCTACTTCAATAGGACACAAACCATAGCGATAGAACGTGGAACTACATTATTGTGCCAAGTTTCAAAGACCTAGCACCAACCGTGTTTGATTTAGAGTTCCAACTACATGTATCCATATAGGAGAAAACAGAGTGAAACCTAAACATGAAAACGGTTACTACAAAGGAACGGTTTAACCTAGAAGAACGAAATTTGGTGAGCCAAGTGGGATTCGTGTATTGATCATGGCCTGCAAGTATCATCAAGATTGGGTGAAAAAATGTTTGCTGAGATTTCAGGAAATGCAGTTTTTTGATGCTTGGCAACCCCTTTCAATGAAAGTGATTCTCATCAGTCTCTGCTTGGGGCTACTTCAATAGGAAGCAAACCATAGCGATAGATCTTGGAACTACATTATTGTGCCAAGTTTCAAGGAGCTAGCACAAACCGTGTTTGATTTAGAGTTCCAACTACATGTATCCATATAGGAGAAAACAGAGTGAAACCTAAACATGAAAACGGATACTGCAAAGGAACGGTTTAACCTAGAAGAACGAAATTTGGTGAGCCAAGTGGGATTGGTGGGCTGATCATTAAATGGAAGTTTCATCAAGATTGGGTGAAAAAATGTTTGCTCAGATTTGAGGAAACACGTAGTTTTTGGAAGCTTGGCAACCCCTTTCAATGAAAGTGATTCTCGACAGTCTCTGCTTTGAGCTACTTCTATAGGACACAAACCATTGCGATAGAACTTGGAACAACATTATTGTGCCAAGTTTCAAAGAGCTAGCACAAACCGTGTTTGATTTAGAGTTCCAACTACATGTATCCATATAGGAGAAAACAGAGGGAAACCTAAACATGAAAAACGGTTACTGCAAAGGAACGGATTAACCTAGAAGAACGAAATTTGGTGAGCAAATTGGGATTGGTGGGCTGATCATTAAATGGAAGTATCATCAAGATTGGGTGAAAAAATGTTTGCTGAGATTTCCGGAAACTCGCAGTTTTTTGGAAGCTTGGCAACCCCTTTCAATGAAAGTGATTCTCGTCAGTCTCTGCTTGGGGCTACTTCAATAGGACACAAACCATAGCGATAGAACTTGGAACTACATTATTGTGCCAAGTTTCAAAGAGGTAGCACAAACCGTGTTTGATTTAGAGTTCCAACTACATGTATCCATATAGGAGAAAACAGAGTGAAACCTAAACATGAAAACGGTTACTGCAAAGGAACGGTTTAACCTAGAAGAACGAAATTTGGTGATCCAAGTGGGATTCGTGTACTCATCACTACCTGCAAGTATCATCAAGATTGGGTGAAAAAATGTTTGCTGAGATTTCAGGAAACTCGTAGTTTTTTGGAAGCTTGGCAACCCCTTTCAATAAAAGTGATTCTCGTCAGTCTCTACTTGGGGCTACTTCAATAGGACACAACCCATAGCATTAGAACTTGGAACTACATTATTGTGCAAAGTTTCAAAAAGCTAGCACAAACCGTGTTTGATTTAGAGTTCCAACTACATGTATCCATATAGGAGAAAACAGAGTGAAACCTAAACATGAAAATGGTTACTGCAAAGGAACGGTTTAACCTAGAAGAACGAAATTTGGTGAGCCAAGTGGGATTCGTGTACTGATCACTACCTGCAAGTATCATCAAGATTGGGTGAAAAATGTTTGCTGAGATTTCAGGAAACTCGTAGTTTTTTGGAAGCTTGGCAACCCCTTTCAATAAAAGTGATTCTCATCAGTCTCTGCTCGGGGCTACTTCAATAGACACAAACCATAGCGATAGAACGTGAACTACATTATTGTCCCAAGTTTCAAAGAGCTAGCACAAACCGTGTTTGATTTAGAGTTCCAACTACATGTATCCATATAGGAGAAAACAGAGTGAAACCTAAACATGTAAATGGTTACTGCAAAGGAATGGTTTAACCTAGAAGAACGAAATTTGGTGAGCCAAGTTGGATTCGTGTACTGATCACTACCTGCAAGAATCATCAAGATTGGGTGAAAAAATGTTTGCTGAGATTTCAGGAAACTCGTAGTTTTTTGGAAGCTTGGCAACCCCTTTCAATAAAAGTGATTCTCATCAGTCTCTGCTCGGGGCTACTTCAATAGACACAAACCATAGCGATAGAACTTGGAACTACATTATTGTCCCAAGTTTCAAAGAGCTAGCACAAACCGTGTTTGATTTAGAGTTCCAACTACATGTATCCATATAGGAGAAAACAGAGTGAAACCTAAACATGAAAACGGTTACTGCAAAGGAACGGTTTAACCTAGAAGAACGAAATTTGGTGAGCCAAGTGGGATTGGTGGGCTGATCATTAAATGGAAGTATCATCAAGATTGGGTGAAAAAATGTTTGCTGAGATTTCCGGAAACTCGTAGTTTTTTGGAAGCTTGGCAAACCCTTTCAATGAAAGTGATTCTCGTCAGTCTCTGCTTGGGGCTACTTCAATAGGACACAAACCATAGCGATAGAACTTGGAACTACATTATTGTGCCAAGTTTGAAAGAGCTAGCACAAACCGTGTTTGATTTAGAGTTCCAAATACATGTATCCATATAGCAGAAAACAGAGTGAAACCTAAACATGAAAACGGTTACTGCAAAGGAACGGTTTAACCTAGAAGAACGAAATTTGGTGATCCAAGTGGGATTCGTGTACTCATCACTACCTGCAAGTATCATCAAGATTGGGTGAAAAAATGTTTGCAGAGATTTCAGGAAACTCGTACTTTTTTGAAAGCTTGGCAACCCCTTTCAATAAAAGTGATTCTCGTCAGTCTCTGCTTGGGGCTACTTCAATAGGACACAAACCATAGCGATAGAACTTGGAACTACATTATTGTGCCAAGTTTCAAAGAGCTAGCACAAACCGTGTTTGATTTAGAGTTCCAACTACATGTATCCATATAGGAGAAAACAGAGTGAAACCTAAACATGAAAACGGTTACTGCAAAGGAACGGTTAACCTAGAAGAACGAAATTTGGTGAGCCAAGTGGGATTGGTGGGCTGATCATTAAATGGAAGTTTCATCAAGATTGGGTTAAAAAATGTTTGCTGAAATTTCAGGAAACTCGTAGTTTTTTGGAAGCTTGGCAACCCCTTTCAATGAAAGTGATTCTCGTCAGTCTCTGCTTGGGGCTATAACAGTAGGACACAAACCGAAGCGATAGAACTTGGAACTACATTATTGTGCAAAGTTTCAAAGAGCTAGAACAAACCGTGTTTGATTTAGAGTTCCAACTACATGTATCCATATAGGAGAAAACAGAGTGAAACGTAAACATGAAAACGGTTACTACAAAGGAACGGTTTAACCTAGAAGAACGAAATTTGGTGAGCCAAGTGGGATTCGTGTATTGATCATGGGCTGCAAGTATCATCAAGATTGGGTGAAAAAATGTTTGCTGAGATTTCAGGAAATGCAGTTTTTGGAAGCTTGGCAACCCCTTTCAATGAAAGTCATTCTCATCAGTCTCTGCTTGGGGCTACTTCAATAGGAAGCAAACCATAGCGATAGAACTTGGAACTACATTACTGTGCCAAGTTTCAAAGAGCTAGCACAAACCGTGTTTGATTTAGAGTTCCAACTACATGTATCCATATAGGAGAAAAGAGAGTGAAACCTAAACATGAAAACGGATACTGCAAAGGAACGGGTTAACCTAGAAGAACGAAATTTGGTGAGCAAATTGGGATTGGTGGGCTGATCATTAAATGGAAGTATCATCAAGATTGGGTGAAAAAATGTTTGCTGAGATTTCCGGAAACTCGCAGTTTTTTGGAAGCTTGGCAACCCCTTTCAATGAAAGTGATTCTCGTCAGTCTCTGCTTGGGGCTACTTCAATAGGACACAAACCATAGCGATAGAACTTGGAACTACATTATTGTGCCAAAGTTTCAAAGAGGTAGCACAAACCGTGTTTGATTTAGAGTTCCAACTACATGTATCCATATAGGAGAAAACAGAGTGAAACTAAACATGAAAACGGTTACTGCAAAGGAACGGTTTTAACCTAGAAGAACGAAATTTGGTGAGCCAAGTGGGATTCGTGTACTGATCACTACCTGCAAGTATCATCAAGATTGGGTGAAAAAATGTTTGCTGAGATTTCAGGAAACTCGTAGTTTTTTGGAAGCTTGGCAACCCCTTTCAATAAAAGTGATTCTCGTCAGTCTCTACTTGGGCCTACTTCAATAGGACACAACCCATAGCATTAGAACTTGGAACTACATTATTGTGCAAATTTCAAAAAGCTAGCACAAACCGTGTTTGATTTAGAGTTCCAACTACATGTATCCATATAGGAGAAAACAGAGTGAAACCTAAACATGAAAATGGATACTGCAAAGAGACGGTTTAACCTAGAAGAACGAAATTTGGTGAGCCAAGTGGGATTCGTGTACTGATCACTACCTGCAAGTATCATCAAGATTGGGTGAAAAAATGTTTGCTGAGATTTCAGGAAACTCGTAGTTTTTTGGAAGCTTGGCAACCCCTTTCAATAAAAGTGATTCTCATCAGTCTCTGCTCGGGGCTACTTCAATAGACACAAACCATAGCGATAGATCGTGAACTACATTATTGTCCCAAGTTTCAAAGAGCTAGCACAAACCGTGTTTGATTTAGAGTTCCAACTACATGTATCCATATAGGAGAAAACAGAGTGAAACCTAAACATGAAAATGGTTACTGCAAAGGAATGGTTTAACCCAGAAGAACGAAATTTGGTGAGCCAAGTGGGATTCGTGTACTGATCACTACCTGCAAGAATCATGAAGATTGGGTGAAAAAATATTTGCTGAGATTTCAGGAAACTCGTAGTTTTTTGGAAGCTTGGCAACCCCTTTCAATAAAAGTGATTCTCATCAGTCTCTGCTCGGGGCTACTTCAATAGACACAAACCATAGCGATAGAACTTGGAACTACATTATTGTCCCAAGTTTCAAAGAGCTAGCACAAACCGTGTTTGATTTAGAGTTCCAACTACATGTATCCATATAGGAGAAAACAGAGTGAAACCTAAACATGAAAACGGTTACTGCAAAGGAACGGTTTTAACCTAGAAGAACGAAATTTGGTGAGCCAAGTGGGATTGGTGGGCTGATCATTAAATGGAAGTATCATCAAGATTGGGTGAAAAAATGTTTGCTGAGATTTCAGGAAACTCGTAGTTTTTTGGAAGCTTGGCAACCCCTTTCAATGAAAGTGATTCTCGTCAGTCTCTGCTTGGGGCTACTTCAATAGGACACAAACCATAGCGATAGAACTTGGAACTACATTATTGTGCCAAGTTTCAAAGAGCTAGCACAAACCGTGTTTTGATTTTAGAGTTCCAAATACATGTATCCATATAGCAGAAAACAGAGTGAAACCTAAACATGAAAACGGTTACTGCAAAGGAACGATTTAACCTAGAAGAACGAAATTTGGTGAGCCAAGTGGGATTCTTGTACTGATCACTACCTGCAAGTATCATCAAGATTGGGTGAAAAAATGTTTGCTGAGAATTTCAGGAAACTCGTAGTTTTTTGGAAGCTTGGCAACCCCTTTCAAGAAAAGTGATTGTCGTCAGTCTCTGCTTGGGGCTACTTCAATAGGACACAAACCATAGCATTAGAACTTGGAACTATATTATTGTGCCAAGTTTCAAAGAGCTAGCACAAACCGTGTTTGATTTAGAGTTCCAACTACATGTATCCATATAGGAGAAAACAGAGTGAAACCTAAACATGAAAACGGTTACTGCAAAGGAGCGGTTTAACCTAGAAGAACGAAATTTGGTGATCCAAGTGGGATTCGTGTACTGATCACTACCTGCAAAGTATCATCAATATTGGGTGAAAAAATGTTTGCTCCGATTTCAGGAAACTCGTAGTTTTTTGGAAGCTTGGCAACCCCTTTCAATAAAAGTGATTCTCGTCAGTCTCTGCTTTGGGCTACTTCAATAGGACACAAACCATAGCGATAGAACGTGGAACTACATTATTGTGCCAAGTTTCAAAGACCTAGCACCAACCGTGTTTGATTTAGAGTTCCAACTACATGTATCCATATAGGAGAAAACAGAGTGAAACCTAAACATGACAACGGTTACTACAAAGGAACGGTTTAACCTAGAAGAACGAAATTGGTGAGCCAAGTGGGATTCGTGTATTGATCATGGCCTGCAAGTATCATCAAGATTGGGTGAAAAAATGTTTGCTGAGATTTCAGGAAATGCAGTTTTTTGGATGCTTGGCAACCCCTTTCAATGAAAGTGATTCTCATCAGTCTCTGCTTGGGGCTACTTCAATAGGAAGCAAACCATAGCGATAGATCTTGGAACTACATTATTGTGCCAAGTTTCAAGGAGCTAGCACAAACCGTGTTTGATTTAGAGTCCCAACTACATGTATCCATATAGGAGAAAACAGAGTGAAACCTAAACATGAAAACGGATACTGCAAAGGAACGGTTTAACCTAGAAGAACGAAATTTGGTGAGCCAAGTGGGATTGGTGGGCTGATCATTAAATGGAAGTTTCATCAAGATTGGGTGAAAAAATGTTTGCTCAGATTTGAGGAAACACGTAGTTTTTGGAAGCTTGGCAACCCCTTTCAATGAAAGTGATTCTCGACAGTCTCTGCTTTGAGCTACTTCTATAGGACACAAAACCATTGCGATAGAACTTGGGAACAACATTATTGTGCCAAGTTTCAAAGAGCTAGCACAAACCGTGTTTGATTTAGAGTTCCAACTACATGTATCCATATAGGAGAAAACAGAGGGAAACCTAAACATGAAAACGGTTACTGCAAAGGAACGGATTAACCTAGAAGAACGAAATTTGGTGAGCAAATGGGATTGGTGGGCTGATCATTAAATGGAAGTATCATCAACATTGGGTGAAAAAATGTTTTCTGTGATTTCCGGAAACTCGGAGTTTTTTGGAAGCTTGGCAACCCCTTTCAATGAAAGTGATTCTCGTCAGTATCTGCTTGGGGCTACTTCAATAGGACACAAACCATAGCGATAGATCTTGGAACTACATTAGTGTGCCAAGTTTCAAAGAGCTAGCACAAACCGTGTTTGTTTAGAGTTCCAACTACATGTATCCTATAGGAGAAAACAGAGTGAAACCTAAACATGAAAACGGTTACTGCAAAGGAACGGTTTAACCTAGAAGAACGAAATTTGGTGATCCAGGTGGGATTCGTGTACTGATCACTACCTGCAAGTATCATCAAGATTGGGTGAAAAAATGTTTGCTGAGATATCCGGAAACTCGTACTAATTGGAAACTTGACAACCCCTTTCAATGAAAGTGATTCTCGACAGTCTCTGCTTCGGCTTCTTCAATAGGACACAAACCGAAGCGATAAAACTTGGAACTACATTATTGTGCCAAGTTTCAAAGAGCTGCACAAACCGTGTTTGATTTAGAGTTCCAACTACATGTATCCATATAGGAGAAAACAGAGTGAAACCTAAACATGAAAACGGTTACTACAAAGGAACGGTTTAACCTAGAAGAACGAATTTTGGTGAGCCAAGTGGGATTCGTGTATTGATCATGGCCTACAAGTATCATCAAGACTTGGGTGAAAAAACGTTTGCTGAGATTTCAGGAAACGCAGTT
The DNA here is from genome assembly GCF_045843805.1 of Urocitellus parryii. Taxonomy (NCBI): domain Eukaryota; kingdom Metazoa; phylum Chordata; class Mammalia; order Rodentia; family Sciuridae; genus Urocitellus; species Urocitellus parryii. The sequence continues at coordinate 27,098 of NW_027553278.1, read as the reverse complement.
TTTTGGAAGCTTGGCAACCCCTTTCAATGAAAGTGATTCTCATCAGTCTCTGCTTGGGGCTACTTCAACAGGAAGCAAACCATAGCGATAGAACTTGGAACTACATTATTGTGCCATGTTTCAAGGAGCTAGCACAAACCGTGTTTGATTTAGAGTTCCAACTACATGTATCCATATAGGAGAAAAGAGAGTGAAACCTAAACATGAAAACGGATACTGCAAAGGAACGGTTTAACCTAGAAGAACGAAATTTGGTGAGCCAAGTGGGATTGGTGGGCTGATCATTAAATGGAAGTTTCATCACAGATTGGGTGAAAAAAAGTTTGCTCAGATTTGAGGAAACACGTAGTTTTTGGAAGCTTGGCAACCCTTTCAATGAAAGTGATTCTCGACAGTCTCTGCTTTGAGCTACTTCAATAGGACACAAACCATAGCGATAGAACTTGGAACAACATTATTGTGCCAAGTTTCAAAGAGGTAGCACAAACCGTGTTGATTTAGAGTTCCAACTACATGTATCCATATAGGAGAAAACAGAGTGAAACCTAAACATGAAAACGGTTACTGCAAAGGAACGGTTTAACCTAGAAGAACGAAATTTGGTGAGCCAAGTGGGATTAGTGTACTGATCACTACCTGCAAGTATCATCAAGATTAGGTGAAAAAATGTTTGCTGAGAATTCCGGAAACTCGTAGTTTTTTGGAAGCTTGGCAACCCCTTTCAATAAAAAGTGATTCTCGTCAGTCTCTGCTTGGGGCTACTTCAATAGGACACAAACCATAGCATTAGAACTTGGAACTACATTATTGTGCAAAGTTTCAAAGAGCTAGCACAAACCGTGTTTGATTTAGAGTTCCAACTACATGTATCCATATAGGAGAAAACAGAGTGAAACCTAAACATGAAAATGGTTACTGCAAAGGAACGGTTTAAACTAGAAGAACGAAATTTGGTGAGCCAAGTCTGATTGGTGGGCTGATCATTAAATGGAAGTATCATCAACATTGGGTGAAAAAATGTTTGCTGTGATTTCCGGAAACTCGGAGTTTTTTGGAAGCTTGGCAACCCCTTTCAAATGAAAGTGATTCTCGTCAGTCTCTGCTTGGGGCTACTTCATTAGGACACAAACCATAGCGGTAGAACTTGGAACTACATTATTGTGCCAAGTTTCAAAGAGCTAGCACAAACCGTGTTTGATTTAGCGTTCCAACTACATGTATCCATATAGGAGAAACAGAGTGAAACCTAACCATGAAAACGGTTACTGCAAAGGAACGGTTTAACCTAGAAGAACGAAATTTGGTGATCCAAGTGGGATTCGTGTACTGATCACTACCTGCAAGTATCATCAAAATTGGGTGAAAAAATGTTTGCTGAGATATCCGGAAACTCGTACTAATTGGAAACTTGACAAACCCCTTTCAATGAAAGTGATTCTCTTCAGTCTCTGGCTTCGGGCTTCTTCAATAGGACACAAACCGAAGCGATAGAACTTGGAACTACATTATTGTGCCAAGTTTGAAAGAGCTAGCACAAACCGAGTTTGATTTAGAGTTCCAAGTACATGTATCCATATAGGAGAAAAACAGAGTGAAAACAAAACATGAAAACGGTTACTGCAAAGGAACGGTTTAACCTAGAAGAACGAAATTTGGTGAGCCAAGTGGGATTGGTGGGCTGATCATTAAATGGAAGTATCATCAACATTGGGTGAAAAAATGTTTGCTGAGATTTCCGGAAACTCTTACTTTTTGGAAGCTTGGCAACCCCTTTCAATGAAAGTGATTCTCGTCAGTCTCTGCTTGGGGCTACTTCAATAGGACACAAACCATAGTGATAGAACTTGGAATTACATTATTGTGCCAAGTTTCAAAGAGCTAGCACAAACCGTGTTTGATTTAGAGTTCCAACTAAATGTATCCATATTGGAGAAAACAGAGTGAAACCTAAACATGAAAACGGTTACTGCAAAGGAACGGTTAAACATAGAAGAACGAAAGTTGGTGTGCCAAGTGGGATTCGTGTACTGATCACTACTTGCAAGTATCATCAAGATTGGGTGAAAAAATGTTTGCTGAGATTTCAGGAAACTCGTAGTTTTTTGGAAGCTTGGCAACCCCTTTCAATAAAAGTGATTCTCGTCAGTCTCTGCTTGGGGCTACTTCAATAGGACACAAACCATAGCGATAGAACTTGGAACTACATTATTGTGCCAAGTTTCAAAGAGCTAGCACAAACCGTGTTTGATTTAGAGTTCCAACTACATGTATCCATATAGGAGAAAACAGAGTGAAACCTAAACATGAAAATGGTTACTGCAAAGGAACGGTTTAACCTAGAAGAACGAAATTTGGTGAGCCAAGTGGGATTCGTCTACTGATCACTACCTGCAAGTATCATCAAGATTGGGTTGAAAAAATGTTTGCTGAGATTTCAGGAAACTCGTAGTTTTTTGGAAACTTGGCAACACCTTTCAATAAAAGTGATTCTCGTCAGTCTCTGCTTGGGGCTACTTCAATAGGACACAAACCATAGCGATAGAACATGGAACTACATTATTGTGCCAAGTTTCAAGGAGCTAGCACAAACCGTGTTTGATTTAGAGTTCCAACTACATGTATCCATATAGAAGAAAACAGAGTGAAAACCTAAACATGAAAACGGTTACTGCAAAGGAACGGTTTAACCTAGAAGAACGAAATTTGGTGAGCCAAGTGGGATTGGTGTACTGATCATTAAATGGAAGTTTCATCAAGATTGGGTTAAAAAATGTTTGCTGAAATTTCAGGAAACTCGTAGTTTTTTGGAAGCTTGGCAACCCCTTTCAATGAAAGTGATTCTCGTCAGTCTCTGCTTGGGGCTACTTCAATAGGACACAAACCATAGCGATAGAACTTGGAACTACATTATTGTGCAAAGTTTCAAAGAGCTAGAACAAACCGTGTTTGATTTAGAGTTCAACTACATGTATCCATATAGGAGAAAACAGAGTGAAACCTAAACATGAAAACGGGTTACTACAAAGGAACGGTTTAACCTAGAAGAACGAAATTTGGTGAGCCAAGTGGGATTCGTGTATTGATCATGGCCTGCAAGTATCATCAAGATTGGGTGAAAAAATGTTTGCTGAGATTTCAGGAAAACGCAGTTTTTTGGAAGCTTGGCAACCCCTTTCAATGAAAGTGATTCTCATCAGTCTCTGCTTGGGGCTCCTTCAATAGGACACAAACCATAGCGATAGAACTTGGGAACTACATTATTGTGCCAAGTTTCAAAGAGCTAGCACAAACCGTGTTTGATTTAGAGTTCCAACTACATGTATCCATATAGGAGAAAACAGAGTGAAACCTAAACATGAAAACGGTTACTGCAAAGGAATGGTTTAACCTAGAAGAAGGAAATTTGGTGAGCCAAGTGGGATTGGTGGGCTGATCATTAAATGTAAGTTTCATCAAGATTGGGTGAAAAAATGTTTGCTCAGATTTGAGGAAACACGTAGTTTTTGGAAGCTTGCAACCCCTTTCAATGAAAGTGATTCTCGACAGTCTCTGCTTTGAGCTACTTCACTAGGACCCAAACCATAGCGATAGAACTTGGAACAACATTATTGTGCCAAGTTTCAAAGAGCTAGCACAAACCGTGTTTGATTTAGAGTTCCAACTACATGTATCCATATAGGAGAAAACAGAGTGAAACCTAAACATGAAAACGGTTCCTGCAAAGGAACGGTTTAACCTAGAAGAACGAAATTTGGTGAGCCAAGTGGGATTGGTGGGCTGATCATTAAATGGAAGTATCATCAAGATTGGGTGAAAAAATGTTTGCTGAGATTTCCGGAAACTCGCAGTTTTTTGGAAGCTTGGCAACCCTTTCAATGAAAGTGATTCTCGTCAGTCTCTGCTTGGGGCTACTTCAATAGGACACAAACCATAGCGATAGAACATGGAACTGCATTATTGTGCCAAGTTTCAAAGAGGTAGCACAACCGTGTTTGATTAGAGTTCCAACTACATGTATCCATATAGGAGAAACAGAGTGAAACCTAAACATGTAAACGGTTACTGCAAAAGAACGGTTTAACCTAGAAGAACGAAATTTGGTGAGCCAAGTGGGATTCGTGTCCTGATCACTACCTGCAAGTATCATCAAATTGGGTGAAAAAAATGTTTGCTGAGATTTCAGCAAACTCGTAGTTTTTTGGAAGCTTGGCAACCCCTTTCAATAAAAGTGATTCTCGTCAGTCTCTGCTTGGGGTACTTCAATAGGACACAAACCATAGCATTAGAACTTGGAACTACATTATTGTGCAAAGTTTCAAAGAGCTAGCACAAACCGTGTTTGATTTAGAGTTCCAACTACATGTATACATATAGGAGAAAACAGAGTGAACCCTAAACATGAAAATGGTTACTGCAAAGGAACGGTTTTAACCTAGAAGAACGAAATTTGGTGAGCCAAGTGGGATTCATGTACTGATCACTACCTGCAAGTATCATCAAGATTGGGGGAAAAATGGTTTGCTGAGATTTCAGGTAACTCGTAGTTTTTTGGAAGCTTGGCTACCCCTTTCAATAAAAGTGATTCTCTTGAGTCTCTGCTTGGGGCTACTTCAATAGGACACAAACCATAGTGATAGAACTTGGAACTACATTATTGTGCCAAGTTTCAAAGAGCTAGCACAAACCGTGTTTGATTTAGAGTTCCAACTACATGTATCCATATAGGAGAATACAGAGTGAAACCTAAACATGAAAACGGTTACTGCAAAGGAACGGTTTAACCTAGAAGAACGAAATTTGGTGAGCCAAGTGGGATTGGTGGGCTGATCATTAAATGGAAGTTTCATCAAGATTGGGTTAAAAAATATTTGCTGAGATTTCGGGAAACTCGCAGTATTTTGGAAGCTTGGCAACCCCTTTCAAAGAAAGTGATTCTCGTCAGTCTCTACTTGGGGATACTTCAATAGGACACAAACCATAGTAATAGAACTTGGAACCTACATTATTGTGCCAAGTTTCAAAGAGCTTGCACAAACCGTGTTTGATTTAGAGTTCCAACTACATGTATCCATATAGGAGAAAACAGAGTGAAACCTAAACATGAAAACGGTTACTGCAAAGGAGCGGTTTAACCTAGAAGAACGAAATTTGGTGAGCCAAGTGTGATTCGTGTACTGATCTCTACCTGCAAGTATCATCAAGTTTGGGTGAAAAAATGTTTGCTGAGATTTCAGGAAACTCGTAGTTTTTTGGAAGCTTGGCACCCCCTTTCAATGAAAGTGATTCTCGTCAGTCTCTGCTTGGGGCTATATCAGTAGGACACAAACCATAGCTATAGAACTGGGAAATACATTATTGTGCCAAGTTACAAAGAGCTAGCATAAACCGTGTTTGATTTAGAGTTCCAACTACATGTATCCATATAGGAGAAAAGAGAGTGAAACCTAAACATGAAAACGGTTACTGCAAAGGAACGGTTTAACCTAGAAGAACGAAATTTGGTGAGCCAAGTGGGATTGGTGGGCTGATCATTAAATGGAAGTTTCATCAAGATTGGGTGAAAAAATGTTTGCTGAGATTTCAGGAAACTCGTGGTTTTTTGGAAGCTTGGCAACCCCTTTCAATGAAAGTGATTCTCGTCAGTCTCTGCTTGGGGCTACTTCAGTAGGACACAAACCATAGCGATAGAACTTGGAACTACATTATTGTGCCAAGTTTCAAAGAGCTAGCACAAACCGTGTTTGATTTAGAGTTCCAACTACATGTATCCATGTAGGAGAAACAGAGTGAAACCTAAACATGAAAACGGTTACTGCAAAGGAACGGTTTAACCTAGAAGAATGAAATTTCGTGAGCCAAGTGGGATTGGTGAGCTGATCATTAAATGGAAGTTTCATCAAGATTGGTTCAAAAAAATGTTTGCTGAGATTTCAGGAAACTCGTAGTTTTTTGGAAGCTTGGCAACCCCTTTCAATGAAAGTGATCCTCATCAGTCTCTGCTTGGGGCTACTTCAATTGGACACAAACCATAGCGATAGAACTTGGAACTACATTATTGTGCCAAGTTTCAAAGAGCTAGCACAAACCGTGTTTGATTTAGAGTTCCAACTACACGTATCCATATAATAGAAAACAGAGTGAAACCTAAACATGAAAACGGTTACTGCAAAGGAACGGTTTAACCTAGAAGAACGAAATTTGGTGAGCCAAGTGGTATTCGTGTACTGATCATGACCTGAAAGTATCATCAAGATTGGGTGAAAAAATGTTTGCTGAGATTTCAGGAAACTCGTACTTTTTGGAAGCTTGGCTACCCCTTTCAATGAAAGTGATTCTCGTAAGTCTCTGCTTGGGGCTTCTTCAATAAGTCACAAACCATAGCGATAGAACTTGGAACTACATTTTTGTGCCAAGTTTCAAAGATATAGCACAAACCGTGTTTGATTTAGATTTCCAACTACATGTATCCATATAGGAGAAAACAGAGTGAAACCTAAACATGAAAACGGTTACTGCAAAGGAACGGTGTAACCTAGAAGAACGAAATTTGGTGAGCCAAGTGGGATTGGTGGGCTGATCATTACCTGCAAGTATCATCAACATTGGGTGAAAAAATGTTTGCTGAGATTTCAGGAAACTCGTGGTTTTTTGGAAGCTTGGCAACCCCTTTCAGTGAAAGTGATTCTCGTCAGTCTCTGCTTGGGGCTACTTCAGTAGGACACAAACCATAGCGATAGAACTTGGAACTACATTGTTGTGCCAAGTTTCAAAGAGCTAGCACAAACCGTGTTTGATTTAGAGTTCCAACTACATGTATCCATGTAGGAGAAAACAGAGTGAAACCTAAACATGAAAACGGTTACTGCAAAGGAAAGGTTTAACCTAGAAAAACGAAATTTGGTGAGCCAAATGGGATTCATGTACTGATCACTACCTGCAAGTATCATCAATATTGGTTGAAAAAATGTTTGCTGAGATTTCAGGAAACACAGTTTTTTGGAAGCTTGGCAACCCCTTTCAATGAAAGTGATTCTCATCAGTCTCTGCTTGGGGCTACTTCAATAGGACACAAAGCATAGCGATAGAACTTGGAACTACATTAATGTGCCAAGTTTCAAAGAGCTAGCACAAACCGTGTTTGACTTAGAGTTCCAACTACATGTATCCATATGGGAGAAAACAGAGTGAAACCTAAACATGAAAACGGTTACTGCAAAGGAACGTTTTAACCTAGAAGAACGAAATTTGGTGAGCCAAGTCGGATTGGTGGGCTGATCATTACCAGCAAGTATCATCAACATTGGGTGAAAAAAATGTTTGCTGAGATTTCAGGAAACTCGCAGTTTTTTTGGAAGCTTGGCAACCCCTTTTAATGAAAGTGATTCTCGTCAGTCTCTGCTTGAGGCTACTTCAATAGGACACAAACCATAGCGATAGAACTTGGAACTACATTATTGTGCCAAGATTCAAAGAGCTAACACAAACCGTGTTTGATTTAGAGTTCCAACTACATGTATCCATATAGGAGAAAACAGAGTGAAACCTAAACAAGAAAACGGTTACTGCAAAGGAACGGTTTAAACTAGAATAACGAAATTTGGTGAGCCAAGTGGGATTGGTGGGCTGATCATTAAATGGAAGTATCATCAAGATTGGGTGAAAAAATATTTGCTGAGTTTTCCGGAAACTCATACTTTTTGGAAACTTGGCAACCCAAGTGGGATTTGTTGGGATTTGTGGGGTGATCATTAAATGGAAGTATCATCAACATTGGGTGAAAAAATATTTGCTGAGATTTCCGGAAACTCGCAGTTTTTGGAAGCTTGGCAACCCCTTTCAATGAAAGTGATTCTCGTCAGTCTCTGCTTGGGGCTAATTCAATAGGACACAAACCATAGCGATAGAACTTGGAACTACATTATTGTGCCAAGTTTCAAAGAGCTTGCACAAACCGAGTTTGATTTAGCGTTCCAACAACATGTGTCCACATAGGAGAAAACGGAGTGAAACCTAAACATGAAAACGCTTACTGCAAAGGAACGGTTTAACCAGAAGAACGAAATTTGGTGAGCCAAGTGGGATTCGTGTACTGATCACTACCTGCAAGTATCATCAAGATTGGGTGAAAAAATGTTTGCTGAGATTTCAGGAAACTCGTAGTTTTTTGGAAGCTTGGCAACCCCTTTCAATGAAAGTGATTCTCGTCAGTCTCTGCTTGGGGCTACATCAGTAGGACACAAACCATAGCGATAGAACTTGGAACTACATTATTGTTCCAAGTTTCAAAGAGCTAGCACAAACTGTGTTTGATTTAGAGTTCCAACTACATGTATCCATAAAGGAGAAAACAGAGTGAAACCTAAACATGAAAACGGTTACTGCAAAGGAAAGGTTTAACCTAGAAGAACGAAATTTGGTGAGCCAAATGGGATTCATGTACTGATCACTACCTGCAAGTATCATCAATATTGGGTGAAAAAATGTTTGCTGAGATTTCAGGAAACGCATTTTTTTGGAAGCTTGGCAACCCCTTTCAATGAAAGTGATTCTCATCAGTCTCTGCTTGGGGCTACGTCAATAGGACACAAACCATAGCGATAGAACTTGGAACTACATTAATGTGCCAAGTTTCAAAGAGCTTGCACAAACCGAGTTTGATTTAGAGTTCCAAGTACATGTATCCATATAGGAGAAAACGGAGTGAAACCTAAACATGAAAACGTTTACTGCAAAGGAACGGTTTAACCTAGAAGAACGAAATTTGGTGAGCCAAGTGGGATTGGTGGGCTGATCATTAAATGGAAGTTTCATCAAGATTGGGTGAAAAAATGTTTGCTGAGATTTCAGGAAACTCGTGGTTTTTTGGAAGCTTGGCAACCCCTTTCAATGAAAGTGATTCTCGTCAGTCTCTGCTTGGGCTACTTCAGTAGGACACAAACCATAGCGATAGAACTTGGAACTACATTATTGTGCCAAGTTTCAAAGAGCTAGCACAAACCGTGTTTGATTTCTGGTTCCAACTATATGTATCCATATAAGAGAAAACAGAGTGAATCCTAAACATGAAAACGGTTACTGCAAAGGAACGGTTTAACCTAGAAGAACGAAATTTGGTGAGCCAAGTCGGATTGGTGGGCTGATCATTACCTGCAAGTATCATCTAGATTGGGTGAAAAAATGTTTGCTGAGGTTCCAGGAAACTCGTAGTTTTTTGGAAGCTTGGCAACCCCTTTCAATGAAAGTGCTTCTCGTCAGTCTCAGCTTGAGGCTACTTCAATAGGACACAAACCATAGTGATAGAACTTGGAACTACATTTTTGTGCCAAGTTTCAAAGAGCTAGCACAAACCGTGTTTGATTTAGAGTTCCAACTACATGTATCCATATAGGAGAAAACGGAGTGAAACCTAAACATGAAAACGGTTACTGCAAAGGAACGGTTTAACCTAGAAGAACGAAATTTGGTGAGCCAAGTGGGATTGGTGGGCTGATCATTATAGAACCTAAACATCATGAAGTTTTTTGGAAGCTTGGCAACCCCTTTCAATGAAAGTGATTCTCGTCGGTCTCTTCTTGGGGCTACTTCAATAGGACAGAAAGCATAGCGATAGAACTTGGAACTACACTATTGTGCCAAGTTTCAAGAGCTAGCACAAACCGTGTTTGATTTCTGGTTCCAACTATATGTATCCATATAAGAGAAAACAGAGTGAATCCTAAACATGAAAACGGTTACTGCAAAGGAACGGTTTAACCTAGAAGAACAAAATTTGGTGAGCCAAGTGTGATTGGTGGGCTGATCATTAAATGGAAGTATCATCAACATTGGGTGAAAAAATGTTTGCTGAGATTTCAGGAAACTCACAGTTTTTTGGAAGCTTGGCAACCCCTTTCAATGAAAGTGATTCTCGTCAGTCTCTGCTTGGGGCTACTTCAATAGGACCCAAACCATAGCGATAGAACTTGGAACTACATTATTGTGCCAAGTTTCAAAGAGCTCGCACAAACCGAGTTTGATTTAGAGTTCCAACTACATGTATCCATATTGGAGAAAACAGAGTGAAACCTAAACATGAAAACGGTTACTGCAAAGGAACGGTTAAACCTAGAAGAACGAAATTTGGTGAGCCAAGTGGTATTGGGGTACTGATCACTACCTGCAAGTATCATCAAGATTGGGTGAAAAAATATTTGCTGACATTTCAGGAAACTCGTAGTTTTTTGGAAGCTTGGCAACCCTTTCAAAGAAAGTGATTCTCGTCAGTCTCTGTTGGGGCTTCTTCAATAGAACACAAACCATAGCGATAGAACTTGGAACTACATTATATGTGCCAAGTTTCAAAGAGCTAGCACAAACCGTGTTTGATTTAGAGTTCCAACTACATGTATCCATATAGGAGAAAACAGAGTGAAACCTAAACATGAAAACGGTTACTGCAAAGGAACGGTTTAACCTAGAAGAACAAAATTTGGTGAGCCAAGTGGGAATGGTGTACTGATCACTACCTGCAAGTATCATCAAGATTTTGTGAAAAAAAGTTTGCTGAGATTTCAGGAAACTCTCAGTTTTTTGGAAGCTTGGCAAACCCCTTTCAGTGAAAGTGATTCTCTTCAGTCTCTGCTTGGGGCTACTTCATTGGACACAAACCATAGTGATAGAACTTGGAACTACATTATTGTGCCAAGTTTCAAAGAGCTAGCACAAACCGTGTTTGATTTAGAGTTCCAAATACATGTATCCATATAGGAGAAAACAGAGTGAAACCTAAACATGAAAACGGTTACTGCAAAGGAACGGTTTAACCTAGACGAACGAAATTTGGTGAGCCAAGTGGATTGGTGTACTGATCATTAAATGGAAGTATTATCATGGTTGGGTCAAAAAATGTTTGCTGAGATTTCAGGCAACTCGTAGTTTTTTGGAAGCTCGGTAACCCCTTTCAATGAAAGTGATTCTCGTCAGTCTCTGCTTGGGGCTACCTCAATAGGACACAAAGCATAGCGAGAGAACTTGGAACTTCATAGTTGTGCCAAGTTTCAAAGAGCTAGCACAAACCGTGTTTCATTTAGAGTTCCAACTACATGTATCCATATAGGAGAAAACAGAGTGAAACCTAAACATGAAAACGGTTACTGCAACGGAACTGTTTAACCTAGAAGAACGAAATTTGGTGAGCCAAGTGGGATTGGTGTACTGATAATTAAATGGAAGTATCATCAAGATTGGGTCAAAAGATGTTTGCTGAGATTTCATGCAACTCTTAGTTTTTTGGAAGCTTGGCTTCTCTTCCACTGAAATTGATTCTTGTCAGTCTCTTCTTGGGGCTACTTCAATAGGACACAAATCATAGCGATAGAACTTGGAACTATATTATTGTGCCAAGTTTCAAAGAGCTAGCACAAACCGTGTTTGATATAGAGGTCCAACTACATGTATCCATATAGGAGAAAACAGAGTGAAACCTAAACATGAAAACGGTTACTGCAAATGAACGGTTTAACCTAGAAGAACGAAATTTGGTGAGCCAAGTGGGATGGTGTACTGATCATTACCTGCAAGTATCATCAAGATTGGGTGAAAAAATGTTTGCTTAGATTTCAGGAAACTCGTAGTTTTTGGAAGCTTGGCAACCCCTTTCAAACAAAGTGATACTCGTCAGTCTCTGCTTGGGGCTATTTCAATATGACACAAACAATAGCTATAGAACTTGGAACTACATTATTGTGCCAAGTTTCAAAGAGCTAGCACAAACCGTGTATGATTTAGACTTCCAACTACATGTATCCATATTGGAGAAAACAGAGTGAAACCAAAAATGAAAACGGTTACTGCAAAGGAAAGGTTTAACCTAGAAGAACGGAATTTGGTGAGCCAAGTCGGATTGGTGGGCTGATCATTACCTGCAAGTATCATCTAGATTGGGTGAAAAAATGTTTGCTGAGGTTCCAGGAAACTCGTAGTTTTTTGGAAGCTTGGCAACCCCTTTCAATGAAAGTGATTCTCGTCAGTCTCTGCTTGGGGCTCCTTCAATAGGACACAAACCATAGCGATAGAACTTGGAACTACATTATTGTGCCACGTTTCAAAGAGCTAGCACAATCCGTGTTTGATTTAGAGTTCCAACTACATGTATCCATATGGAAGAAAACAGAGTGAAACCTAAACATGAAAACGGTTACTGCAAAGGAACCGTTTAACCTAGAAGAACGAAATTTGGTGAGCCAAGTGGGATTGCTGTACTGATCATTACCTGCAAGTATCATCTAGATTGGGTGAAAAAATGTTTGCTGAGATTTCCGGAAACTCGTAGTTTTTTGGAAGCTTGGCAACCCCTTTCAATGAAAGTGATTCTCGTCAGTCTCAGCTTGGGGCTACTTCAATAGGACACAAACCATAGCGATAGAACTTGGAAGTATATTATTCTGCCACGTTTCAAAGAGCTAGCACAAACCGTGTTTGATTTAGAGTTTCAAATACATGTATCCATATGGAAGATAACAGAGTGAAACCTAAACATGAAAATGGTTACTGCAAAGGAACGGTTTTAACCTAGAAGAACGAAATTTGGTGAGCCAAGTGGGATTGGTTTACTGATCATTAAATGGAAGTATCATCAAGATAGGGTGAAAAAAATGTTGCTGAGATTTCCAGAAACTCGTAGTTTTTTGGAAGCTTGGCAACCCATTTCAATGAAAGTGATTCTCATCAGTCTCTGCTTGGGGCTACTTCAATAGGACACAAACCATAGCGATAGAACTTGGAACTACATTATTGTGCCAAGGTTCAAAGAGCTAGCACAAACTGTGCTTGATTTAGAGTTCCAACTACATGTATCCATATAGGAGAAAACAGAGTGAAACCTAAACATGAAAATGGTTACTGCAAAGGAACGGTTTAAACCTAGAAGAACGAAATTTGGTGAGCCAAGTGGGATTGGTGTTCCTATCATTACCTGCAAGTATCATCAAGTTTGGGTGAAAAAATGTTTGCTGAGATTTCCAGAAACTTGTAGTTTTTTGGAAGCTTGGCAACCCCTTTCAATGAAAGTGATCTAGTCAGTCTCTGCGTGGGCTACTTCAATAGGACACAAAGCATAGCGATAGAACTTGGAACTACATTATTGTGCCAAGTTTCAAAGAGCTAGCACAAACCGTGTTTGATTTAGAGTTCCAACTACATGTATCTATATAGTAGAAAACAGAGTGAAACCTAAAGATGAAAACGGTTACTGCAAAGGAACTGTTTCACCAAGAAGAACGAAATTTGGTGAGCCAAGTGGGATTGGTGTACTAATCATTACCTGCAAGTGTCATCAATATGGGGTGCAAAAATGTTTGCTGAGATTTCAGGAAACTGTAGATTTTGGAAACTTGGCAACACCTTTCAATGAAAGTGATTCTCATGAGTCTCTGATGGGGCTACTTCAATAGGACACAAAACATAGCGATAGAACGTGGAAGTACATTATTGTGCCAAGTTTCAAAGAGCTAGCACTAACTGTGTTTGTTTTAGAGTTCCAACTACATGTATCCATATAGGAGAAAACAGAGTGAAACCTAAACATAAAAACGGTAACTGCAAAGGAACGGTTTAACCTAGAAGAACGAAATTTGGTGAGCCAAGTGTGATTGCTGTACTGATCATTACCTGCAAGTATCATCAAGATTGGGTGAAAAAATGTTTGCTGAGACATCAGGAAACTCGTAGGTTTTTTTGAGCTTGGCAACCCCTTTCAATGAAAGTGATTTCGTGAGTCTCTGCTTGGGGCTACTTCAATAGGCCACAACCCATAGTGAAAGAACTTGGAACTACATTATTGTGCCAAGTTTCAAAGAGCTAGCACAAACCGTTTTTGATTCAGAGTTCCAACTACATGTATGCGTATAGGAGAAAACAGAGTGAAACCTAAACATGAAAACGGTTACTGCAAAGGAACGGTTTAACCTAGAAGAACGAAATTTGGTGAGCCAAGTGGGATTGCTGTACTGATCATTACCTGCAAGTATCATCTAGATTGGGTGAAAAAATGTTTGCTGAGATTTCAGGAAACTCGTAGTTTTTTGGAAGCTTGGCAACCCCTTTCAATGAAAGTGATTCTCGTCAGTCTCAGCTTGGGGCTACTTCAATAGGACACAAACCATAGAGATAGAACTTGGAAGTATATTATTCTGCCACGTTTCAAAGAGCTAGCACAAACCGTGTTTGATTTAGAGTTTCAAATACATGTATCCATATGGAAGATAACAGAGTGAAACCTAAACAAACCTAAACATGAAAATGGTTACTGCAAAGGAACGGTTTAACCTAGAAGAACGAAATTTGGTGAGCCAAGTGGGATTGGTTTACTGATTATTAAAAGGAAGTATCATCAAGATAGGGTGAAAAAAATGTTGCTGAGAATTCCAGAAACTCGTAGTTTTTTTGGAAGCTTGGCAACCCATTTCAATGAAAGTGATTCTCATCAGTCTCTGCTTGGGGCTACTTCAATAGGACACAAAACATAGTGATAGAACTTGGAACTACATTATTGTGCCAAGTTTCAAAGAGCTAGCACAAACTGTGTTTGATTTAGAGTTCCAACTACATGTATCCATATAGGAGAAAACAGAGTGAAACCTAAACATGAAAATGGTTACTGCAAAGGAACGGTTTAACATAGAAGAACGAAATTTGGTGAGCCAAGTGGGATTGCTGTACTGATCATTACCTGCAAGTATCATCAAGATTGGGTGAAAAAATGTTTGCTGAGACATCAGGAAACTCGTAGGTTTTTTTTGAGCTTGGCAACCCCTTTCAATGAAAGTGATTTCGTCAGTCTCTGCTTGGGTCTACTTCAATAGGCCACAACCCATAGTGAAAGAACTTGGAACTACATTATTGTGCCAAGTTTCAAAGAGCTAGCACAAACCGTTTTTGATTCAGAGTTCCAACTACATGTATGCATATAGGAGAAAACAGAGTGAAACCTAAACATGAAAAATGTTACTGCAAAGGAACGGTTTAACCTAGAAGAACGAAATTTGGTGAGCCAAGTGGGATTGGTTTACTGATCTTTAAATGGAAGTATCATCAAGATAGGGTGAAAAAAATGTTTGCTGAGATTTCCGGAAACTCGTAGTTTTTTGGAAGCTTGGCAACCCCTTTCAATGAAAGTGATTCTCGTCAGTCTCTGCTTGGGGCTACTTCAATAGGACACAAAACATAGCGATAGAACTTGGAACTACATTATTGTGCCACGTTTCAAAGAGCTAGCACAATCCGTGTTTGATTTAGAGTTCCAACTACATGTATCCATATGGAAGAAAACAGAGTGAAACCTAAACATGAAAACGGTTACTGCAAAGGAACGGTTTAACCTAGAAGAACGAAATTTGGTGAGCCAAGTGGGATTGCTGTACTGATCATTACCTGCAAGTATCATCTAGATTGGGTGAAAAAATGTTTGCTGAGATTTCAGGAAACTCGTAGTTTTTTGGAAGCTTGGCAACCCCTTTCAATGAAAGTGATTCTCGTCAGTCTCAGCTTGGGGCTACTTCAATAGGACACAAACCATAGCGATAGAACTTGGAAGTATATTATTCTGCCACGTTTCAAAGAGCTAGGACAAACCGTGTTTGATTTAGAGTTTCAAATACATGTATCCATATGGAAGATAACAGAGTGAAACCTAAACATGAAAATGGTTACTGCAAAGGAACGGTTTAACCTAGAAGAACGAAATTTGGTGAGCCAAGTGGGATTGGTTTACTGATCATTAAATGGAAGTATCATCAAGATAGGGTGAAAAAAATGTTGCTGAGATTTCCAGAAACTCGTAGTTTTTTGGAAGCTTGGCAACCCATTTCAATGAAAGTGATTCTCATCAGTCTCTGCTTGGGGCTACTTCAATAGGACACAAACCATAGCGATAGAACTTGGAACTACATTATTGTGCCAAGTTTCAAAGAGCTAGCACAAACTGTGTTTGATTTAGAGTTCCAACTACATGTATCCATATAGGAGAAAACAGAGTGAAACCTAAACATGAAAATGGTTACTGCAAAGGAACGGTTTAACATAGAAGAACGAAATTTGGTGAGCCAAGTGGGATTGGTGTTCTGATCATTACCTGCAAATATCATCAAGATTGGGTGAAAAAATATTTGCTGAGATTTCCAGAAACTTGTAGTTTTTTGGAAGCTTGGCAACCCCTTTCAATGAAAGTGATCTGGTCAGTCTCTGCGTGGGGCTACTTCAATAGGACACAAAGCATAGCGATAGAACTTGGAACTACATTATTGTGCCAAGTTTCAAAGAGCTAGCACAAACCGTGTTTGATTTAGAGTTCCAAATACATGTATCTATATAGTAGAAAAGAGAGTGAAACCTAAAGATGAAAACGGTTACTGCAAAGGAACGGTTTCACCAAGAAGAACGAAATTTGGTGAGCCAAGTGGGATTGGTGTACTAATCATTACCTGCAAGTGTCATCAATATGGGGTGCAAAAATGTTTGCTGAGATTTCAGGAAACTGTAGATTTTGGAAACTTGGCAACCACTTTTAATGAAAGTGATTCTCATGAGTCTCTGATGGGGCTACTTCAATAGGACACAAAACATAGCGATAGAACGTGGAAGTACATTATTGTGCCAAGTTTCAAAGAGCTAGCACTAACTGTGTTTGTTTTAGAGTTCCAACTACATGTATCCATATAGGAGAAAACAGAGTGAAACCTAAACATAAAAACGGTTACTGCAAAGGAACGGTTTAACCTAGAAGAACGAAATTTGGTGAGCCAAGTGTGATTGCTGTACTGATCATTACCTGCAAGTATCATCAAGATTGGGTGAAAAAATGTTTGCTGAGACATCAGGAAACTCGTAGGTTTTTTTTGAGCTTGGCAACCCCTTTCAATGAAAGTGATTTCGTCAGTCTCTGCTTGGGGCTACTTCAATAGGCCACAACCCATAGTGAAAGAACTTGGAACTACATTATTGTGCCAAGTTTCAAAGAGCTAGCACAAACCGTTTTTGATTCAGAGTTCCAACTACATGTATGCATATAGGAGAAAACAGAGTGAAACCTAAACATGAAAAAGGTTACTGCAAAAGAACGGTTTAACCTAGAAGAGCGAAATTTGGTGAGCCAAGTGGGATTGGTTTACTGATCTTTAAATGGAAGTATCATCACGATAGGGTGAAAAAAATGTTGCTGAGATTTCCAGAAACTCGTAGTTTTTTGGAAGCTTGGCAACCCATTTCAATGAAAGTGATTCTCATCAGTCTCTGCTTGGGGCTACTTCAATAGGACACAAACCATAGCGATAGAACTTGGAACTACATTATTGTGCCAAGTTTCAAAGAGCTAGCACAAACTGTGTTTGATTTAGAGTTCCACCTACATGTATCCATATAGGAGAAAACAGAGTGAAACCTAAACATGAAAATGGTTACTGCAAAGGAACGGTTTAACCTAGAAGAACGAAATTTGGTGAGCCAAGTGGGATTGGTGTTCTGATCATTACCTGCAAGTGTCATCAATATGGGGTGCAAAAATGTTTGCTGAGATTTCAGGAAACTGTAGATTTTGGAAACTTGGCAACACCTTTCAATGAAAGTGATTCTCATCAGTCTCTGATGGGGCTACTTCAATAGGACACAAAACATAGTGATAGAACGTGGAAGTACATTATTGTGCCAAGTTTCAAAGAGCTAGCACTAACTGTGTTTGTTTTAGAGTTCCAACTACATGTATCCATATAGGAGAAAACAGAGTGAAACCTAAACATAAAAACGGTTACTGCAAAGGAACGGTTTAACCTAGAAGAACGAAATTTGGTGAGCCAAGTGTGATTGCTGTACTGATCATTACCTGCAAGTATCATCAAGATTGGGTGAAAAAATGTTTGCTGAGACATCAGGAAACTCGTAGGTTTTTTTTGAGCTTGGCAACCCCTTTCAATGAAAGTGATTTCGTCAGTCTCTGCTTGGGGCTACTTCAATAGGCCACAACCCATAGTGAAAGAACTTGGAACTACATTATTGTGCCAAGTTTCAAAGAGCTAGTACAAACCGTTGTTGATTTAGTGTTCCAACTACATGTATCCATATACGAGAAAACAGAGTGAAACCTAAACATGAAAACGGTTACTGCAAAGGAAGGTTTAACCTAGAAGAACGAAATTTGGTGACCCAAGTGGGATTGGTGTACTTATCATTACCTGCAAGTGGCATCAATATTGGGTGAAAAAATGTTTGCTGAGATTTCAGGAAATGTATTTTTTGGAAGCTTGGCAACCCCTTTCAAGGAAAGTGATTCTCGTCAGACTCTGCTTGTGGCTACTTCAATAGGACACAACCCATAGTGATAGAAATTGGAACTACATTATTGTGCCAAGTTTCAAAGAGCTAGTACAAACCGTTGTTGATTTAGTGTTCCAACTACATGTATCCATATACGAGAAAACAGAGTGAAACCTAAACATGAAAACGATTACTGCAAAGGAAGGTTTAACCTAGAAGAACGAAATTTGGTGAGCCAAGTGGGATTGGTGTACTGATCATTACCTGCAAGTATCATCATGATTGGGTGAAAAAATGTTTGCTGAGATTTCATGAAACTCGTAGTTTTTTGGAAGATTGGCAACCCCTTTCAATGAAAGTGATCTCGTGAGTCTCTGCTTGGGGCTACTTCAATAGGACACAAAGCATAGCGATTAAACTTGGAACTACATTATTTTGCCAAATTTCAAAGAGATGCACAAACAGTATTTGATTTATAGTTCCAACTACATGTATCCATATAGGAGAAAACAGAGTGAAACCTCAACATGAAAACGGATACTGCAAAGGAACGGTTTAACCTAGAAGAACGAAATTTGGTGAGCCAAGTGGGATTGGTTTACTGATCTTTAAATGGAAGTATCATCAAGATAGGGTGAAAAAAATATTTGCTGAGATTTCCAGAAACTCGTAGTTTTTTGGAAGCTTGGCAACCCCTTTCAATGAAAGTGATTCTCGTCAGTCTCTGCTTGGGGCTACATCAGTAGGACACAAACCATAGCGATAGAACTTGGAACTACATTATTGTGCCAAGATTCAAAGAGCTAGCAAAAGCCGTGTTTGATTTAGAGTTCCAACTACATGTATCCATAAAGGAGAAAACAGAGTGAAACCTAAAGATGAAAACGGTTACTGCATAGGAACGGTTTAACCTAGAATACGAAATTTGGTGAGCCAAGTGGGATTGGTGTACTGATCATTACCTGCAAGTATCATCAAGATTGGGTGAAATAATGTTTCCTGAGATTTCAGGAAACTCGTAGTTTTTTGGAAGCTTGGCAACCCCATTCAATGAAGGTGATTTTCGTCAGTCTCTGCTTGGGGCTACTTCAATAGGACACAAACCATAGTGATAGAACTTGGAACTACATTATTGTGCCAAGTTTCAAAGAGCTAGCACAAACCGTGTTTGATTTAGAGTTCCAACTACATGTATCCATATAGGAGAAAACAGAGTGAAACCTAAAGATGAAAATGGTTACTGCAAAGGAACGGTTCAACCTAGAAGAACGAAATTTGGTGAGCCAAGTGGGAATGGTGTACTGATCATTACCTGCAAGTATCATCAAGATTGGGTGAAATAATGTTTCCTGAGATTTCACTAAACTCGTAGTTTTTTGGAAGCTTGGCAACCCCTTTCAATGAAAGTGATTCTCGTAAGTCTCTGCTTGGGGCTACTTCAATAGGACACAAACCATAGCGATAGAACTTGGAATTACATTATTGTGTCAAGTTTCAAGGAGCTAGCACAAACCGTGTTTGATTTAGAGTTCCAACTACATGTATCCATATATGAGAAAACAGAGTGAAACCTAAACATGAAAACGGTTACTGCAAAGGAACGGTTTAAACTAGAAGAACGAAATTTGGTGAGCCAAGTGGGAATGGTGTACTGATCATTACCTGCAAGTATCATCAAGATTGGGTGAAATAATATTTCCTGAAATTTTCACTAAACTCGTAGTTTTTTGGAAGCTTGGCAACCCCTTTTAATGAAAGTGATTCTCCTCAGTCTCTGCTTAGGGCTACTTCAATAGGACACAAACCATAGCGATAGAACTTGGAACTACATTATTGTGTCAAGTTTCAAGGAGCTAGCACATACCGTGTTTGATTTAGAATTCCAACTACATGTATCCATATAGGAGAAAACAGAGTGAAACCTAACCATGGAAACAGTTACTACAAAGGAACGGTTTAACCTAGAAGAACAAAATTTGGTGAGCCAAGTGGGATTGGTGTACTGATCATTACCTGCAAGTATCATCAGTATTGGGTGAAAAAATATTTGCTGAGATTTCCGGAAACTCGTAGTTTTTTGGAAGCCTGGCAACCCCTTTCAAGGAAAGTGATTCTCGTCAGTCTCTGTTGGGGCTACTTCAATAGGACACAAACAATAGCGATAGAACTTGGAACTACATTATTGTGCCAAGTTTCAAAGAGCTAGCACTAACCGTGTTTGATTTCGAGTTCCAACTACATGTATCCATATAGGAGAAAACAGAGTGAAACCTAAAGATGAAAACGGTTACTGCAAAGGAACGGTTTAACCTAGAAGAACGAAAATTTGGTGAGCCAAGTGGGATTGGTGTACTGATCATTACGTTCAAGTATCATCAAGATTGGGTGAAATAATGTTTCCTGAGATTTCAGGAAACTCGTAGTTTTTTGGAAGCTTGGCAACTCCTTTTAATGAAATTGATTCTCGTCAGTCTCTGCTTGGGGCTACTTCAATAGGACACAAACAATAGCGATAGAACTTGGAACTACATTATTGTGCCAAGTTTCAAAGAGCTAGCACAAACCGTGTTTGATTTAGAATTCCAACTACATGTATCCATATAGGAGAAAACAGAGTGAAACCTAACCATGGAAACAGTTACTACAAAGGAACGGTTTAACCTAGAAGAACGAAATTTGGTGAGCCAAGTGGGATTGGTGTACTGACCATTTCCTGGAAGTGTCATCAAGATTGGGTGAAAAAATGTTTGCTGAAATTTCAGGAAACTCATAGTTTTTTGGAAGCTTGGCAACCCCTTTTAATGAAAGTGATTCTCGTCAGTCTCTGCTTGGGGCTACTTCAATAGGACACAAACCATAGCGATAGAACTTGGAACTACTTTATTGTGTCAAGTTTCAAGGAGCTAGCACAAACTGTCTTTGATTTAGAGTTCCAACTACATGTATCCATATACGAGAAAACAGAGTGAAACCTAAACATGAAAACGGTTACTGCAAAGGAACATTTTAAACTAGAAGAACGAAATTTGGTGAGCCAATTGGGATTGGTGTACAGATCATTACCTGCAAGTATCATCAGTATTGGGTGAAAAAATGTTTGCTGAGATTTCCGGAAACTCATAGTTTTTTGGAAGCTTGGCAACCCTTTTCAAGGAAAGTGATTCTCGTCAGTCTCTGCTTGGGGCTACTTCAATAGGACACAAACAATAGCGATAGAACTTGGAACTACATTATTCTGCCAAGTTTCAAAGAGCTAGCACAAACCCTGTTTGATTTAGAGTTCCAGCTTCATGTATCCATATAGGAGAAAACAGAGTGAAACCTAAAGATGAAAACGGTTACTGCAAAGGAACGGTTTAACCTAGAATACGAAATTTGGTGAGCCAAGTGGGATTGGTGTACTGATCATTACCTTCAAGTATCATCAAGATTGGGTGAAACAATGTTTCCTGAGATTTCAGGAAACTCGTAGTTTTTTGGAAGCTTGGCAACCCCTTTTAATGAAAGTGATTCTCGTCAGTCTCTGCTTGGGGCTACTTCAATAGGACACAAACCATAGCGATAGAACTTGGAACTACATTATTGTGCCAAGTTTGAAAGAGCTAGCACAAACCGTGTTTGATTTAGAGTTCCAACTACATGTATCTATATAGGAGAAAACAGAGTGAAACCTAAACATGAAAACGGTTACTACAAAGGAACGGGTTAAACTAGAAGAACGAAATTTGGTGAGCCAATTGGGATTGGTGTACAGATCATTACCTGCAAGTATCATCAGTATTGGGTGAAAATGTGTTTGCTGAGATTTCCGGAATCTTGTAGTTTTTTGGAAGCTTGGCAACCCCTTGGAAGGAAAGTGATTCTCGTCAGTCTCTGCTTGGGGCTACTTCAATAGGACACAAACTTTAGCGATAGAACTTGGAACTACATTATTCTGCCAAGTTTCAAAGAGCTAGCACAAACCGTGTTTGATTTCGAGTTCCAACTACATGTATCCATATAGGAGAAAACAGAGTGGAACCTAAAGATGAAAACGGTTACTGCAAAGGAACGGTTTAACCTAGAAGAACGAAATTTGGTGAGCCAAGTGGGATTGGTGTACTGATCATTACCTGCAAGTGTCATCAAGATTGGGTGAAATAATGTTTCCTGAGATTTCACTAAACTCGTAGTTTTTTGGAAGCTTGGCAACCCCTTTCAATGAAAGTGATTCTGGTCAGTCTCTGCTTGGGGCTACTTCAATAGTACACAAACCATAGCGATAGAACTTGGAACTACATTATTGTGCCAAGTTTCAAGGAGCTAGCACAAACCGTGTTTGATTTAGAGTTCCAGCTTCATGTATCCATATAGGAAAAAACAGAGTGAAACCTAAAGATGAAAACGGTTACTGCAAAGGAACGGTTTAACCTAGAATGCGAAATTTGGTGAGCCAAGTGGGATTGGTGTACTGATCATTACCTTCAAGTATCATCAAGATTGGGAGAAATAATGTTTCCTGAGATTTCAGGAAACTCGTAGTTTTTTGGAAGCTGGGCAACCCCTTTTAATGAAAGTGATTCTCGTCAGTCTCTGCTTGGGGCTACTTCAATAGGACACAAACCATAGCGATAGAACTTGGAACTACATTATTGTGCCAAGTTTGAAAGAGCTAGCACAAACCGTGTTTGATTTAGTGTTCCAACTACATGTATCTATATAGGAGAAAACAGAGTGAAACCTAAACATGAAAACGGTTACTGCAAAGGAACGGGTTAAACTAGAAGAACGAAATTTGGTGAGCCAATTGGGATTGGTGTACAGATCATTACCTGCAAGTATCATCAGTATTGGGTGAAAATGTGTTTTCCTGAGATTTCCGGAATCTTGTAGTTTTTTGGAAGCTTGGCAACCCCTTGGAAGGAAAGTGATTCTCGTCAGTCTCTGCTTGGGGCTACTTCAATAGGACACAAACTTTAGTGATAGAACTTGGAACTACATTATTCTGCCAAGTTTCAAAGAGCTAGCACAAACCGTGTTTGATTTCGAGTTCCAACTACATGTATCCATATAGGAGAAAACAGAGTGGAACCTAAAGATGAAAACGGTTACTGCAAAGGAACGGTTTAACCTAGAAGAACGAAATTTGGTCAGCCAAGTGGGATTGGTGTACTGATCATTACCTGCAAGTGTCATCAAGATTGGGTGAAATAATGTTTCCTGAGATTTCACTAAACTCGTAGTTTTTTGCAAGCTTGGCAACCCCTTTCAATGAAAGTGATTCTGGTCAGTCTCTGCTTGGGGCTACTTCAATAGTACACAAACCATAGCGATAGAATTTGGAACTACATTATTGTGCCAAGTTTCAAGGACCTAGCTCAAACCGTGTTTGATTTAGAGTTCCAACTACATGTATCCATATATGAGAAAACAGAGTGAAACCTAAACATGAAAACGGTTACTGCAAAGGAACGATTTAAACTAGAAGAACGAAATTTGGTGAGCCAATTGGGATTGGTGTACAGATCATTACCTGCAAGTATCATCAGTATTGGGTGAAAAAATGTTTGCTGAGATTTCCGGAAACTCGTAGTTTTTTGGAAGTGGCAACCCCTTTCAAGGAAAGTGATTCTCGTCAGTCTCTGCTTGGGGCTACTTCAATAGGACACAAACAATAGCGATAGAACTTGGAACTACATTATTCTGCCAAGTTTCAAAGAGCTAGCACAAACCGTGTTTGATTTCGAGTTCCAACTACATGTATCCATATAGGAGAAAACAGAGTGAAACCTAAAGATGAAAACGGTTACTGCAAAGGAACGGTTTAACCTAGAAGAACGAAATTTGGTGAGCCAAGTGGGATTGGTGTACTGATCATTACCTTCAAGTATCATGAAGATTGGGTGAAATAATGTTTCCTGAGATTTCAGGAAACTCGTAGTTTTTTGGAAGCTTGGCAACTCCTTTTAATGAAATTGATTCTCGTCAGTCTCTGCTTGGGGCTACTTCAATAGGACACAAACAATAGCGATAGAACTTGGAACTACATTATTGTGCCAAGTTTCAAAGAGCTAGCACAAACCGTGTTTGATTTAGAATTCCAACTACATGTATCCATATAGGAAAAAACAGAGTGAAACCTAACCATGGAAACAGTTACTACAAAGGAACGGTTTAACCTAGAAGAACAAAATTTGGTGAGCCAAGTGGGATTGGTGTACTGATCATTACCTGCAAGTATCATCAGTATTGGGAGAAAAAATGTTTGCTGAGATTTCCGGAAACTCGTAGTTTTTTGGAAGCCTGGCAACCCCTTTCAAGGAAAGTGATTCTCGTCAGTCTCTGTTGGGGCTACTTCAATAGGACACAAACAATAGCGATAGAACTTGGAACTACATTATTGTGCCAAGTTTCAAAGAGCTAGCACAAACCGTGTTTGATTTCGAGTTCCAACTACATGTATCCATATAGGAGAAAACAGAGTGAAACCTAAAGATGAAAACGGTTACTGCAAAGGAACGGTTTAACCTAGAAGAACGAAATTTGGTGAGCCAAGTGGGATTGGTGTACTGATCATTACCTTCAAGTATCATCAAGATTGGGTGAAATAATGTTTCCTGAGATTTCAGGAAACTCGTAGTTTTTTGGAAGCTTGGCAACTCCTTTTAATGAAATTGATTCTCGTCAGTCTCTGCTTGGGGCTACTTCAATAGGACACAAACAATAGCGATAGAACTTGGAACTACATTATTGTGCCAAGTTTCAAAGAGCTAGCACAAACCGTGTTTGATTTAGAATTCCAACTACATGTATCCATATAGGAGAAAACAGAGTGAAACCTAACCATGGAAACAGTTACTACAAAGGAACGGTTTAACCTAGAAGAACGAAATTTGGTGAGCCAAGTGGGATTGGTGTACTGACCATTACCTGGAAGTGTCATCAAGATTGGGTGAAAAAATGTTTGCTGAAATTTCAGGAAACTCATAGTTTTTTGGAAGCTTGGCAACCCCTTTTAATGAAAGTGATTCTCGTCAGTCTCTGCTTGGGGCTACTTCAATAGGACACAAACCATAGCGATAGAACTTGGAACTACATTATTGTGTCAAGTTTCAAGGAGCTAGCACAAACTGTCTTTGATTTAGAGTTCCAACTACATGTATCCATATACGAGAAAACAGAGTGAAACCTAAACATGAAAACGGTTACTGCAAAGGAACATTTTAAACTAGAAGAACGAAATTTGGTGAGCCAATTGGGATTGGTGTACAGATCATTACCTGCAAGTATCATCAGTATTGGGTGAAAAAATGTTTGCTGAGATTTCCGGAAACTCATAGTTTTTTGGAAGCTTGGCAACCCTTTTCAAGGAAAGTGATTCTCGTCAGTCTCTGCTTGGGGCTACTTCAATAGGACACAAACAATAGCGATAGAACTTGGAACTACATTATTCTGCCAAGTTTCAAAGAGCTAGCACAAACCCTGTTTGATTTAGAGTTCCAGCTTCATGTATCCATATAGGAGAAAACAGAGTGAAACCTAAAGATGAAAACGGTTACTGCAAAGGAACGGTTTAACCTAGAATACGAAATTTGGTGAGCCAAGTGGGATTGGTGTACTGATCATTACCTTCAAGTATCATCAAGATTGGGTGAAACAATGTTTCCTGAGATTTCAGGAAACTCGTAGTTTTTTGGAAGCTTGGCAACCCCTTTTAATGAAAGTGATTCTCGTCAGTCTCTGCTTGGGGCTACTTCAATAGGACACAAACCATAGCGATAGAACTTGGAACTACATTATTGTGCCAAGTTTCAAAGAGCTAGCACAAACCGTGTTTGATTTAGAGTTCCAACTACATGTATCTATATAGGAGAAAACAGAGTGAAACCTAAACATGAAAACGGTTACTACAAAGGAACGGGTTAAACTAGAAGAACGAAATTTGGTGAGCCAATTGGGATTGGTGTACAGATCATTACCTGCAAGTATCATCAGTATTGGGTGAAAATGTGTTTGCTGAGATTTCCGGAATCTTGTAGTTTTTTGGAAGCTTGGCAACCCCTTGGAAGGAAAGTGATTCTCGTCAGTCTCTGCTTGGGGCTACTTCAATAGGACACAAACTTTAGCGATAGAACTTGGAACTACATTATTCTGCCAAGTTTCAAAGAGCTAGCACAAACCGTGTTTGATTTCGAGTTCCAACTACATGTATCCATATAGGAGAAAACAGAGTGGAACCTAAAGATGAAAACAGTTACTGCAAAGGAACGGTTTAACCTAGAAGAACGAAATTTGGTGAGCCAAGTGGGATTGGTGTACTGATCATTACCTGCAAGTGTCATCAAGATTGGGTGAAATAATGTTTCCTGAGATTTCACTAAACTCGTAGTTTTTTGGAAGCTTGGCAACCCCTTTCAATGAAAGTGATTCTGGTCAGTCTCTGCTTGGGGCTACTTCAATAGTACACAAACCATAGCGATAGAACTTGGAACTATATTATTGTGCCAAGTTTCAAGGAGCTAGCACAAACCGTGTTTGATTTAGAGTTCCAGCTTCATGTATCCATATAGGAAAAAACAGAGTGAAACCTAAAGATGAAAACGGTTACTGCAAAGGAACGGTTTAACCTAGAATGCGAAATTTGGTGAGCCAAGTGGGATTGGTGTACTGATCATTACCTTCAAGTATCATCAAGATTGGGAGAAATAATGTTTCCTGAGATTTCAGGAAACTCGTAGTTTTTTGGAAGCTGGGCAACCCCTTTTAATGAAAGTGATTCTCGTCAGTCTCTGCTTGGGGCTACTTCAATAGGACACAAACCATAGCGATAGAACTTG
>NW_027553277.1:0-42241 GCF_045843805.1 Urocitellus parryii | reverse complement strand
TAGCGATGGAACTTGTAAGTACATTATTGTGCCAAGTTTCAAAGAGCTAGCACAAAACCGTGTTTGATTTAGACTTCCAAATACATGTATCCATATTGGAGAAAACAGAGTGAAACCTAAACTTGTAAAGGGTTACTGCAAAGGAACGGTTTAACCTAGAAGAACGAAATTTGGTGAGCCAAATGGGATTGGTGTACTGATCATTACCTGGAAGTGTCATCAAGATTGGGTGAAAAAATGTTTGCTGAGATGTCAGGAAACTCGTAGTTTTTTGGAGCTTGGCAACCCCTTTCAATGAAAGTGATTCTCATCAGTCTCTGCTTGGGGCTATTTCAATAGGACACAAACTATAGCGATAGAACTTGGAACTACATTATTTTGCCCAGTTTCAAAGAGCTAGCACTAACCGTGTTTTATTTAGAGTTCCAACTACATGTATCCATATAGGAGAAAACAGAGTGAAACCTAAACATGAAAAACGGTTACTGCAAAGGAACGGTTTAACCTAGAAGAATGAAATTTGGTGAGCCAAGTGGGATTGGTGTACTGAT
This sequence comes from Urocitellus parryii, assembly GCF_045843805.1. Classification (NCBI taxonomy): domain Eukaryota; kingdom Metazoa; phylum Chordata; class Mammalia; order Rodentia; family Sciuridae; genus Urocitellus; species Urocitellus parryii. Next base: position 41,690 of record NW_027553277.1, on the reverse strand, counting down.
CATTACCTGCCAGTATCATCAAGATTTGGTGAAAAATGTTGGCTGAGATTTCAGGAAACTCGTAGTTTTTTGGAAGGTTGGCAAACCCTTTCAATGAAAGTGATTCTCGTCAATCTCTGCTTGGGGCTAGTTCAATAGGACAAAAACCATAGCGATAGAACTTGTTACTACCTTATTGTGCCAAGTTTCAAAGACCTAACAGAAACCGTGTTTGATTAAGAGTTCCAACTACATGTATCCATATAGGAGAAACCAGAGTGAAACCTAAACATGAAAACGGTTACTGCAAAGGAACGGTTTAACCGAGAAGAACGAAATTTGGTGAGCGAAGTGGGACTGGTGTACTGATCATTACCTGCAAGTATCATCAAGATTGGGTGAAAAAATGTTTGCTGAGATTTCAAGAAACTCGTAGTTTTTTGGAAGCTTGGCAACCCCTTCCAATGAATGTGATTCTCGTAAGTCTCTGCTTGGGGCTAATTCAGTAGGACACAAACCATAGCGATAGAACTTGGAACTACATCATTGTGCCATGTTTCAAAGAGCTAGCACAAACCGTGTTTGATTTAGAGTTCCAACTACATGTATCTATATAGGAGAAACAGAGTGAAACCTAAACATGAAAACGGTTACTGCAAAGGAGCGGTTTAACCTAGAAGAACGAAATTTGGTGAGCCAAGTGGATTGGTGTACTGATCATTACCTGCCAGTATAATCAAGATTGGGTGAAAAATGTTTGCTGAGATTTCAGGAAACTCGTAGTTTTTTGGAAGCTTGGCAACCCCTTTCAATGAAAGTGATTCTCGTCAGTCTCTGCTTGGGGCTACTTCAATAGGACACAAACCATAGCGAAAGAACTTGGAACTATATTATTTTGCCAAGTTTCAAAGACCTAACAGAAACCGTGTTTGATTTAGAGTTCCAACTACATGTATCCATATAGGAGAAAACAGAGTGAAACCTAAACATGAAAACGGTTACTGCAAAGAACGGTTTAACCTAGCAGAACAAAATTTATTGAGCCAAGTGGGACTGGTGTACTGATCATTACCTGCAAGTATCATCACGATTGGGTGAAAAATGTTTGCTGAGATTTCAAGAAACTCGTAGTTTTTTGGAAGCTTGGCAACCCCTTTCAATGAAAGTGATTCTCGTCTGTCTCTGCTTGGGGCTACTTCAATAGGACACAAACCATAGCGATAGAACTTGGAACGACATTATTGTGCCAAGTTTCAAAGAGCTAGCACAAACCGTGTTTGATTTAGAGTTCCAAGTACATGTATCTATATAGGAGAAAACAGAGTGAAACATAAACATGAAAACGGTTACTGCAAAGGAGCGGTTTAACCTAGAAGTACGAAATTTGGTGAGCCAAGTGGGATTGGTGTACTGATCATTACCTGACAGTATCATCAAGATAGGGTGAAAAACTGTTTGCTGAGATTTCAGGAAACTCGTAGTTTTTTGGAAGCTTGGCAACCCCTTTCAATGAAAGTGATTCTCGTCAGTCTCTGCTTGGGGCTACTTCAATAGGACACAAACCATAGCGATAGAACTTGGAACTATATTATTTTGCCAAGTTTCAAAGACCTAAAAGAAACCGTGTTTGATTTAGAGTTCCAACTACATGTATCCATATAGGAGAAAACAGAGTGAAACCTAAACATGAAAACGGTTACTGCAAAGGAACGGTTTACCTAGAAGAACGAAATTTGTTGAGCCAAGTGGGACTGGTGTACTGATAATTACCTGCAAGTATCATCACGATTGGGTGAAAAAATGTTTTCCTAGATTTCAAGAAACTCGTAGTTTTTTGGAAGCTTGGCAACCCCTTTCAATGAATGTGATTCTCGTCAGTCTCTGCTTGGGGCTACTTCAATAGGACACAAACCATAGCGATAGAACTTGGAATTACATTATTGTGCCAAGTTTCAATGAGCTTGCACAAACCGTGTTTCATTTAGAGTTCCAACTACATGTATCTATATAGGAGAAAACAGAGAGAAACCTAAACATGAAAACGGTTTCTGCAAAGGAACCGTTTAACCTAGAAGAACGAAATTTGGTGAGCCAAGTGGGATTGGTGTACTGATCATTACCTGGAAGTGTCATCAAGATTGGGTGAAAAAATGTTTGCTGAGATTTCAGGAAACTCGTAGTTTTTTGGAAGCTTGGCAACCCCTTTCAATGAAAGTGATTCTCGTCAGTCCCTGCTTGGGGCTACTTCAGTAGGACACAAACCATAGCGATAGAACTTGGAACGACATTATTGTGCCAAGTTTCAAAGAGCTAGCAAAAACCGTGTTTGATTTAGAGTTCCAACTACATGTATCCATATAGGAGAAAACAGAGTGAAACCTAAACATGAAAACGGTTACTGCAAAGGAACGGTTTAACCTAGAAGAATGAAATTTGGTGAGCCAAGTGGGATTGGTGTACTGATCATTACCTGCCAGTATCATCAAGATTTGGTGAAAAAATGTTGGCTGAGATTTCAGGAAACTCGTAGTTTTTTGGAAGGTTGGCAAACCCTTTCAATGAAAGTGATTCTCGTCAATCTCTGCTTGAGGCTAGTTCAATAGGACAAAAACCATAGCGATAGAACTTGTAACTACCTTATTGTGCCACGTTTCAAAGACCTAACAGAAACCGTGTTTGATTAAGAGTTCCAACTACATGTATCCATATAGGAGAAACCAGAGTGAAACCTAAACATGAAAACGGTTACTGCAAAGGAACGGTTTAACCGAGAAGAACGAAATTTGGTGAGCGAAGTGGGACTGGTGTACTGATCATTACCTGCAAGTATCATCAAGATTGGGTGAAAAAATGTTTGCTGAGATTTCAAGAAACTCGTAGTTTTTTGGAAGCTGGCAACCCCTTCCAATGAATGTGATTCTCGTAAGTCTCTGATTGGGGCTAATTCAGTAGGACACAAACCATAGCGATAGAACTTGGAACTACATCATTGTGCCATGTTTCAAAGAGCTAGCACAAACCGTGTTTGATTTAGAGTTCCAACTACATGTATCTATATAGGAGAAAACAGAGTGAAACCTAAACATGAAAACGGTTACTGCAAAGGAGCGGTTTAACCTAGAAGAACTAAATTTGGTGAGCCAAGTGGGATTGGTGTACTGATCATTACCTGCCAGTATAATCAAGATTGGGTGAAAAAATGTTTGCTGAGATTTCTGGAAACTCGTAGTTTTTTGGAAGCTTGGCAACCCCTTTCAATGAAAGTGATTCTCGTCAGTCTCTTCTTGGGGCTACTTCAATAGGACACAAACCATAGCGAAAGAACTTGGAACTATATTATTTTGCCAAGTTTCAAAGACCTAACAGAAACCGTGTTTGATTTAGAGTTCCAACTACATGTATCCATATAGGAGAAAACAGAGTGAAACCTAAACATGAAAACGGTTACTGCAAAGAACGGTTTAACCTAGCAGAACAAAATTTATTGAGCCAAGTGGGACTGGTGTACTGATCATTACCTGCAAGTATCATCACGATTGGGTGAAAAAATGTTTTCTGAGATTTCAAGAAACTCGTAGTTTTTTGGAAGCTTGGCAACCCCTTTCAATGAAAGTGATTCTCGTCTGTCTCTGCTTGGGGCTACTTCAATAGGACACAAACCATAGCGATAGAACTTGGAACGACATTATTGTGCCAAGTTTCAAAGAGCTAGCACAAACCGTGTTTGATTTAGAGTTCCAAGTACATGTATCTATATAGGAGAAAACAGAGTGAAACATAAACATGAAAACGGTTACTGCAAAGGAGCGGTTTAACCTAGAAGTACGAAATTTGGTGAGCCAAGTGGGATTGGTGTACTGATCATTACCTGGAACAGTATCATCAAGATTGGGTGAAAAACTGTTTGCTGAGATTCAGGAAACTCGTAGTTTTTTGGAAGCTTGGCAACCCCTTTCAATGAAAGTGATTCTCGTCAGTCTCTGCTTGGGGCTACTTCAATAGGACACAAACCATAGCGATAGAACTTGGAATTACATTATTGTGCCAAGTTTCAATGAGCTTGCACAAACCGTGTTTCATTTAGAGTTCCAACTACATGTATCCATATAGGAGAAAACAGAGTGAAACCTAAACATGAAAACGGTTACTGCAAAGGAACGGTTTAACCGAGAAGAACGAAATTTGGTGAGCCAAGTGGAAATAGTGTACTGATCATTACCTGCCAGTATCATCAAGATTGGGTGAAAAAATGTTTGCTGAGATTTCAAGAAACTGGTAGTTTTTTGGAAGATTGGCAACCCCTTTCAATGAAAGTGATTCTCGTCAGTCCTGCTTGGGGCTACTTCAATAGGACACAAACGATAGCGATAGAACTTGGAACGACATTATTGTGCCAAGTTTCAAAGAGCTAGCACAAACCGTGTTTGATTTAGAGTTCCAACCACATGTATCCATATAGGAGAAAAGAGAGTGAAACCTAAACATGAAAATGGTTACTGCAAAGGAACGGTTTAACCTAGAAGAACGAAATTTGGTGAGCCAAGTGGGATTGGTGTACTGATCATTACCTGCCAGTATCATCAAGATTTGGTGAAAAAATGTTTGCTGAGATTTCAGGAAACTCGTAGTTTTTTGCAAGGTTGGCAACCCCTTTCAATGAAAGTGATTATCGTCAATCTCTGCTTTGGCTAGTTCAATAGGACACAAACCATAGCGATAGAACTTGGAACTAACTTATTGTGCCAAGTTTCAAAGACCTAACAGAAAACGTGTTTGATTAAGAGTTCCAACTACATGTATCCATATAGGAGAAAACAGAGTGAAACCTAAACATGAGAACGGTTACTGCAAAGGAACGGTTTAACCTAGAAGAACGAAATTTGGTGAGCCAAGTGGGATTGGTGTAAGGATCATTACCTGCAAGTATCATCAAGATTGGGTGAAAAAATGTTTGCTGAGATTTCAGGAAACTCCTAGTTTTTGTAAGCTTGGCAAACCCTTTCAATGAAGTGATTCTCGTCATTCTCTACTTGGGGCTATTTCAATAGGACACAAACCATAGCGATAGAACTTGGAACGACATTATTGTGCCAAGTTTCAAAGAGCTAGCACAAACCGTGTTTGATTTAGAGTTCCAACAACATGTATCCATATAGGAGAAAACAGAGTGAAACCTAAACATGAAAACGGTTACTGCAAAGGTACGGTTTAACCTACAAGAACGAAATTTGGTGAGCCAAGTGGGACTGGTGTACTGATCATTATCTGCAAGTATCATCAAGATTGGGTGAAAAAATGTTTGCTGAGATTTCAGGAAACACGTAGTTTTTTGGAAGCTTGGCAACCCCTTTCAATGAAAGTGATTCTCGTCAGTCTCTGCTTGGGGTACTTCAGTAGACACAAACCATAGCGATAGAACTTGGAACTACATTATTGTGCCACGTTTCAAGAGCTAGCACAAACCCTGTTTGATTTAGACTTCCAACTACATGTATCCATATAGGAGAAAACAGAATGAAACCTAAACATGAAAACGGTTACTGCAAAGGAACGGTTTAACCTAGACGAACGAAATTTGGTGAGCCAAGTGGACTGGTGTACTGATCATTACCTGCAAGTATCATCAAGATTGGGTGAAAAAATGTTTGCTGAGATTTCAAGAAACTCGTAGTTTTTTGGAAGCTTGGCCAACCCTTCCAATGAATGTGATTCTCGTCAGTCTCTGCTTGGGGCTACTTCAATAGGACACAAACCATAGCGATAGAACGTGGAACTACATTATTGTGCCAAGTTTCAAAGAGCTAGCACAAACCGTGTTTGTTTTAGAGTTCCAACTACATGTATCCATATAGCAGAAAACAGAGTGAAACCTAAACATGAAAACGGTTACTGCAAAGGACGGTTAAACCTAGAAGAACGAAATTTGGTGAGCCAAGTGGGACTGGTGTACTGATCATTAACTCCATGTATCATCACGATTGGGTGAAAAAATATTTGCTGAGATTTCAAGAAACTCGTAGTTTTTTGGAAGCTTGGCAACCCCTTCCAATGAATGTGATTCTCGTCAGTATCTGCTTGGGGCTACTTCAATAGGACACAACCATAGCGATAGAACTTGGAACTACATTATTGTGCCAAGTATCAATGAGCTTGCACAAACCGTGTTTGATTTAGAGTTCCAACTACATGTATCCATATAGGAGAAAACAGAGTGAAACCTAAACATGAAAACGGTTACTGCAAAGGAACGGTTTAACCTAGAAGAAAGAAATTTGTTGAGCCAAGTGGGATTGCTGTACTGATCATTACCTGCAAGTATCATCAAGATTGGGTGAAAAAATGTTTGCTGAGATTTCAGGAAACTCGTAGTTTTTTGGAAGGTTGCCAACCCCTTTCAATGAAAGTGATTCTCGTCAATCTCTGCTTGGGGCTAGTTCAATAGGACACAAACCATAGCGATAGTACTTGGAACTACCTTATTGTGCCAAGTTTCAAAGACCTAACAGAAACCGTGTTTGATTAAGAGTTCCAACTACATGTATCCATATAGGAGAAAACAGAGTGAAACCTAAACATGAAAACGGTTACTGCAAAGGAACGGTTTAACCTAGAAGAACGAAATTTGGTGAGCCAAGTGGGATTGGTGTACTGATCATTACCTGCCAGTATCATCAAGATTGGGTGAAAAACTGTTTGCTGAGATTTCAGGAAACTCGTAGTTTTTTGGAAGCTTGGCAACCCCTTTCAATGAAAGTGATTCTCGTCAGTCTCTGCTTGGGGCTACTTCAATAGGACACAAACCATAGCGATAGAACTTGGAACTATATTATTTTGCCAAGTTTCAAAGACCTAAAAGAAACCGTGTTTGATTTAGAGTTCCAACTACATGTATCCATATAGGAGAAAACAGAGTGAAACCTAAACATGAAAACGGTTACTGCAAAGGAACGGTTTAACCTAGAAGAACGAAATTTGTTGAGCCAAGTGGGACTGGTGTACTGATAATTACCTGCGAGTATCATCACGATTGGGTGAAAAAATGTTTTCCTAGATTTCAAGAAACTCGTAGTTTTTTGGAAGCTTGGCAACCCCTTTCAATGAATGTGATTCTCGTCAGTCTCTGCTTGGGGCTACTTCAATAGGACACAACCATAGCGATAGAACTTGGAATTACATTATGTGGCAAGTTTCAATGAGCTTGCACAAACCGTGTTTCATTTAGAGTTCCAACTACATGTATCTATATAGGAGAAAACAGAGAGAAACCTAAACATGAAAACGGTTTCTGCAAAGGAACCGTTTAACCTAGAAGAACGAAATTTGGTGAGTCAAGTGGGATTGGTGTACTGATCATTACCTGGAAGTGTCATCAAGATTGGGTGAAAAAATGTTTGCTGAGATTTCAGGAAACTCCTAGTTTTTTGGAAGCTTGGCAACCCCTTTCAATGAAAGTAATTCTCGTCAGTCTCTGCTTGGGGCTACTTCAGTAGGACACAAACCATAGCGATAGAACTTGGAACGACATTATTGTGCCAAGTTTCAAAGAGCTAGCAAAAACCGTGTTTGATTTAGAGTTCCAACTACATGTATCCATCTAGGAGAAAACAGAGTGAAACCTAAACATGAAAACGGTTACTGCAAAGGAACGGTTTAACCTAGAAGAACGAAATTTGGAGCCAAGTGGGATTGGTGTACTGATCATTACCTGGAAGTATCATCAAGATTGGGTGAAAAACTGTTTGCTGAGATTTCAGGAAACTCGTAGTTTTTTGGAAGCTTGGCAACCCCTTTCAATGAAAGTGATTCATGTCAGTCTCTGCTTGGGGCTACTTCAATAGGACACAAACCATAGCGATAGAACTTGGAACTACCTTATTGTGCCAAGTTTCAAAGACCTAACAGAAACCGTGTTTGATTAAGAGTTCCAACTACATGTATCCATATAGGAGAAAACAGAGTGAAACCAAAACATGAAAACGGTTACTGCAAAGGAACGGTTTAACCTAGAAGAACGAAATTTGGTGAGCCAAGTGGATTGGTGTAAGGATCATTACCTGCAAGTATCATCAAGATTGGGTGAAAAATGTTTGCTGAGATTTCAGGAAACTCGTAGTGTTTTTGTAAGTTTGGCAAACCCTTTCAATGAAAGTGATTCTCGTCAGTCTCTGCTTGGTGCTACTTCAATAGGACACAAACCATAGTGATAGAACTTGGAACTACCTTATTGTGCCAAGTTTCAAAGACCTAACAGAAACCGTGTTTGATTAAGAGTTCCAACTACATGTATCCATATAGGAGAAAACAGAGTGAAACCTAAACATGAAAACGGTTACTGCAAAGGAACGGTTTAACCTAGAAGAACGAAATTTGTTGAGCCAAGTGGGATTGCTGTACTGATCATTACCTGCAAGTATCATCAAGATTGGGTGAAAAAATGTTTGCTGAGATTTCAGGAAACTCGTAGTTTTTTGGAAGGTTGGCAACCCCTTTCAATGAAAGTGATTCTCGTCAGTCTCTGCTTGGGGCTACTTCAGTAGGACACAATCCATAGCGATAGAACTTAGAACGGACATTATTGTGCCAAGTTTCAAAGACTTAACAGAAACCGTGTTTGATTTAGAGTTCCAACTACATGTATCTATATAGGAGAAAACAGAGTGAAACCTAAACATGAAAACGGTTACTGCAAAGGAACGGTTTAACCTAGAAGAACGATATTTGGTGAGCCAAGTGGGATTGGTGTACTGATCTTTACCTGCCAGTATCATAAAGATTGGGTGAAAAACTGTTTGCTGAGATTTCAGGAAACTCGTAGTTTTTTGGAAGCTTGGCAACCCCTTTCAAAGAAAGTGATTCTCGTCAGTCTCTGCTTGGGGCTACTTTAATAGGACACAAACCATAGCGATAGAACTTTGGAACGACATTATTGTGCAAAGTTTCAAAGAGCTAGCACAAACCGTGTTTGATTTAGAGTTCCAACTACATGTATCCATATAGGAGAAAACAGAGTGAAACCTAAACATGAAAACGGTTACTGCAAAGGAACGGTTTAACCTAGAAGAACGAAATTTGGTGAGCCAAGTGGGATTGGTGTAAGGATCATTACCTGCAAGTATCATCAAGATTGGGTGAAAAAATATTTGCTGAGATTTCAGGAAACTCCTTGTTTATTGTAAGCTTGGCAAACCCTTTCAATGAAAGTGATTCTCGTCAGTCTCTACTTGGGGCTATTTCAATAGGACACAAACCATAGCGAATAGAACTTGGAACGACATTATTGTGCCAAGTTTCAAAGAGCTAGCACAAACCGTGTTTGATTTAGAGTTCCAACTACATGTATCCATATAGGAGAAAACAGAGTGAAACTTAAACATGAAAACGGTTACTGCAAAGGAACGGTTTAACGTAGAAGAACGAAATTTGGTGAGCCAAGTGGGACTAGTGTACTGATCATTACCTGCAAGTATCATCAAGATTGGGTGAAAAAATGTTTGCTGAGATTTCAAGAAACTCGTAGTTTTTTGGAAGCTTGGCAACCCCTTCCAATGAATGTGATACTCGTCAGTCTCTGCTTGGGGCTACTTCAGTAGGACAAAAACCATAGCGATAGAACTTGGAACTACATTATTGTGCCAAGTTTCAAAGAGCTAGCACAAACCGTGTTTGATTTAGAGTTCCAACTACATGTATCTATATAGGAGAAAACAGAGTGAAACCTAAACATGAAAATGGTTACTGCAAAGGAACGGTTTAACCTAGAAGAACGAAATTTGGTGAGCCAAGTGGGATTGGTGTACTGATCATTACCTGCCAGTATCATCAAGATTGGGTGAAAAACTGTTTGCTGAGATTTCAGGAAACTCGTAGTTTTTGGAAGCTTGGCAACGCCTTTCAATGAAAGTGATTCTCGTCAGTCTCTGCTTGGGGCTACTTTAATAGGACACAAACCATAGCGATAGAACTTGGAACGACATTATTGTGCAAAGTTTCAAAGAGCTAGCACAAACCGTGTTTGATTTAGAGTTCCAAATACATGTATCCATATAGGAGAAAACAGAGTGAAACCTAAACATGAAAACGGTTACTGCAAAGGAACGGTTTAACCTAGAAGAACGAAATTTGGTGAGCCAAGTGGGATTGGTGTACGGATCATTACCTGCAAGTATCATCAAGATTGGGTGAAAAAATGTTTGCTGAGATTTCAAGAAACTCGTAGTTTTTTGGAAGCTGGGCAACCCCTTCCAATGAATGTGTTTCTCGTCAGTCTCTGCTTGGGGCTACTTCAGTAGGACACAAACCATAGCGATAGAACTTGGAACTACATTATTGTGCCAAGTTTCAAAGAGCTAGCCCAAACCGTGTTTGATTTAGAGTTCCAACTACATGTATCTATATAGGAGAAAACAGAGTGAAACCTAAACATGAAAACGGTTACTGCAAAGGAACGGTTTAACCTAGAAGAACGAAATTTGGTGAGCCAAGTGGGATTGGTGTACTGATCATTACCTGCCAGTATCATAAAGATTGGGTGAAAAACTGTTTGCTGAGATTTCAGGAAACACGTAGTTTTTTGGAAGCTTGGCAACCCCTTTCAATGAACGTGATTCTCGTCAGTCTCTGCTTGGGGCTACTTGAATAGGACACAAACCATAGCGATAGAACTTGTAACTACATTATTGTGCCAAGTTTCAAAGAGCTAGCACAAACCGTGTTTGATTTAGGAGTTCCAACTACATGTATCCATATAGGAGAAAACAGAGTGAAACCTAAACATGAAAACGGTTACTGCAAAGGAACGGTTTAACCTAGAAGAACGAAATTTGGTGAGCCAAGTGGGACTGGTGTACTGATCATTACCTGCAAGTATCATCAAGATTGGGTGAAAACATGTTTGCTGAGATTTCAGGAAACTCGTAGTTTTTGGGAGCTTGGCAACCCCTTTCAATGAACGTGATTCTCGTCAGTCTCTGCTTGGGGCTACTTCAATAGGACACCAACCATAGCGATAGAACTTGTAACTACATTATTGTGCCAAGTTTCAAAGAGCTAGCACAAACCGTGTTTGATTTAGACTTCCAACTACATGTATCCATATAGGAGAAAACAGAGTGAAACCTAAACATGAAAACGGTTACTGCAAAGGAACGGTTTAACCTAGAAGAACGAAATTTGGTGAGCCAAGTGGGATTGGTGTACTCATCATTACCTGCCAGTATCATCAAGATTTGGTGAAAAAATGTTTGCTGAGATTTCAGGAAACTCGTAGTTTTTTGGAAGGTTGGCAACCCCTTTCAATGAAAGTGATTCTCGTCAGTCTCTGCTTGGGGCTACTTCAATAGGACACAAACCATAGCGATAGAACTTGGAACTACCATATTGTGCCAAGTTTCAAAGACCTAACAGAAACCGTGTTTGATTAAGAGTTCCAACTACATGTATCCATATAGGAGAAAACAGAGTGAAACCTAAACATGAAAACGGTTACTGCAAAGGAACGGTTTAACCTAGAAGAACGAAATTTGGTGAGCCAAGTGGGATTGGTGTAAGGATCATTACCTGCAAGTATCATCAAGATTGGGTGAAAAAATATTTGCTGAGATTTCAGGAAACTCCTTGTTTATTGTAAGCTTGGCAAACCCTTTCAATGAAAGTGATTCTCGTCAGTCTCTACTTGGGGCTATTTCAATAGGACACAAACCATAGCGATAGAACTTGGAACGACATTATTGTGCCAAGTTTCAAAGAGCTAGCACAAACCGTGTTTGATTTAGAGTTCCAACTACATGTATCCATATAGGAGAAAACAGAGTGAAACTTAACCATGAAAACGGTTACTGCAAAGGAACGGTTTAACCTAGAAGAACGAAATTTGGTGAGCCAAGTGGGACTAGTGTACTGATCATTACCTGCAAGTATCATCAAGATTGGGTGAAAAAATGTTTGCTGAGATTTCAAGAAACTCGTAGTTTTTTGGAAGCTTGGCAACCCCTTCCAATGAATGTGATACTCGTCAGTCTCTGCTTGGGGCTACTTCAGTAGGACAAAAACCATAGCGATAGAACTTGGAACTACATTATTGTGCCAAGTTTCAAAGAGCTAGCACAAACCGTGTTTGATTTAGAGTTCCAACTACATGTATCTATATAGGAGAAAACAGAGTGAAACCTAAACATGAAAATGGTTACTGCAAAGGAACGGTTTAACCTAGAAGAACGAAATTTGGTGAGCCAAGTGGGATTGGTGTACTGATCATTACCTGCCAGTATCATCAAGATTGGGTGAAAAACTGTTTGCTGAGATTTCAGGAAACTCGTAGTTTTTTGGAAGCTTGGCAACCCCTTTCAATGAAAGTGATTCTCGTCAGTCTCTGCTTGGGGCTACTTTAATAGGACACAAACCATAGCGATAGAACTTGGAACGACATTATTGTGCAAAGTTTCAAAGAGCTAGCACAAACCGTGTTTGATTTAGAGTTCCAACTACATGTATCCATATAGGAGAAAACAGAGTGAAACCTAAACATGAAAACGGTTACTGCAAAGGAACGGTTTAACCTAGAAGAACGAAATTTGGTGAGCCAAGTGGGATTGGTGTACGGATCATTACCTGCAAGTATCATCAAGATTGGGTGAAAAAATGTTTGCTGAGATTTCAAGAAACTCGTAGTTTTTTGGAAGCTGGGCAACCCCTTCCAATGAATGTGTTTCTCGTCAGTCTCTGCTTGGGGCTACTTCAGTAGGACACAAACCATAGCGATAGAACTTGGAACTACATTATTGTGCCAAGTTTCAAAGAGCTAGCACAAACCGTGTTTGATTTAGAGTTCCAACTACATGTATCTATATAGGAGAAAACAGAGTGAAACCTAAACATGAAAACGGTTACTGCAAAGGAACGGTTTAACCTAGAAGAACGAAATTTGGTGAGCCAAGTGGGATTGGTGTACTGATCATTACCTGCCAGTATCATAAAGATTGGGTGAAAAACTGTTTGCTGAGATTTCAGGAAACACGTAGTTTTTTGGAAGCTTGGCAACCCCTTTCAATGAACGTGATTCTCGTCAGTCTCTGCTTGGGGCTACTTGAATAGGACACAAACCATAGCGATAGAACTTGTAACTACATTATTGTGCCAAGTTTCAAAGAGCTAGCACAAACCGTGTTTGATTTAGAGTTCCAACTACATGTATCCATATAGGAGAAAACAGAGTGAAACCTAAACATGAAAACGGTTACTGCAAAGGAACGGTTTAACCTAGAAGAACGAAATTTGGTGAGCCAAGTGGGATTGGTGTACTGATCATTACCTGCCAGTATCATCAAGATTTGGTGAAAAAATGTTTGCTGAGATTTCAGGAAACTCGTAGTTTTTTGGAAGCTTGGCAACCCCTTTCAATGAAAGTGATTCTCGTCAGTCTCTGCTTGGGGCTACTTCAATAGGACACCAACCATAGCGATAGAACTTGTAACTACATTATTGTGCCAAGTTTCAAAGAGCTAGCACAAACCGTGTTTGATTTAGACTTCCAACTACATGTATCCATATAGGAGAAAACAGAGTGAAACCTAAACATGAAAACGGTTCCTGCAAAGGAACGGTTTAACCTAGAAGAACGAAATTTGGTGAGCCATGTGGGATTGGTGTACTGATCGTTACCTGCAAGTATCATCAAGATTTGGTGAAAAAATGTTTGCTGAGATTTCAGGAAACTCGTAGTTTTTTGTAAGCTTGGCAACCCCTTCCAATGAATGTGTTTCTCGTCAGTCTCTACTTGGGGCTACTTCAGTAGGACACAAACCATAGCGATAGAACTTGGAACTACATTATTGTGCCAAGTTTCAAAGAGCTAGCACAAACCGTGTTTGATTTAGAGTTCCAACTACATGTATCTATATAGGAGAAAACAGAGTGAAACCTAAACATGAAAACGGTTACTGCAAAGGAACGGTTTAACCTAGAAGAACGAAATTTGGTGAGCCAAGTGGGATTGGTGTACTGATCATTACCTGCCAGTATCATAAAGATTGGGTGAAAAACTGTTTGCTGAGATTTCAGGAAACACGTAGTTCTTTGGAAGCTTGGCAACCCTTTTCAATGAAAGTGATTCTCGTCAGTCTCTGCTTGGGGCTACTTCAGTAGGACACAAACCATAGCGATAGAACTTGGAACGACATTATTGTGCCAAGTTTCAAAGAGCTAGCACAAACCGGGTTTGATTTAGAGTTCCAACTACATGTATCCATATAGGAGAAAACAGAGTGAAACCTAAACATGAAAACGGTTACTGCAAAGGAACGGTTTAACCTAGAAGAACGAAATTTGGTGAGCCAAGTGGGACTGGTGTACTGATCATTACCTGCAAGTATCATCAAGATTGGGTGAAAACATGTTTGCTGAGATTTCAGGAAACTCGTAGTTTTTTGGGAGCTTGGCAACCCCTTTCAATGAACGTGATTCTCGTCAGTCTCTGCTTGGGGCTACTTCAATAGGACACCAACCATAGCGATAGAACTTGTAACTACATTATTGTGCCAAGTTTCAAAGAGCTAGCACAAACCGTGTTTGATTTAGACTTCCAACTACATGTATCCATATAGGAGAAAACAGAGTGAAACCTAAACATGAAAACGGTTACTGCAAAGGAACGGTTTAACCTAGAAGAACGAAATTTGGTGAGCCAAGTGGGATTGGTGTACTCATCATTACCTGCCAGTATCATCAAGATTTGGTGAAAAAATGTTTGCTGAGATTTCAGGAAACTCGTAGTTTTTTGGAAGGTTGGCAACCCCTTTCAATGAAAGTGATTCTCGTCAGTCTCTGCTTGGGGCTACTTCAATAGGACACAAACCATAGCGATAGAACTTGGAACTACCATATTGTGCCAAGTTTCAAAGACCTAACAGAAACCGTGTTTGATTAAGAGTTCCAACTACATGTATCCATATAGGAGAAAACAGAGTGAAACCTAAACATGAAAACGGTTACTGCAAAGGAACGGTTTAACCTAGAAGAACGAAATTTGGTGAGCCAAGTGGGATTGGTGTAAGGATCATTACCTGCAAGTATCATCAAGATTGGGTGAAAAAATATTTGCTGAGATTTCAGGAAACTCCTTGTTTATTGTAAGCTTGGCAAACCCTTTCAATGAAAGTGATTCTCGTCAGTCTCTACTTGGGGCTATTTCAATAGGACACAAACCATAGCGATAGAACTTGGAACGACATTATTGTGCCAAGTTTCAAAGAGCTAGCACAAACCGTGTTTGATTTAGAGTTCCAACTACATGTATCCATATAGGAGAAAACAGAGTGAACTTAAACATGAAAACGGTTACTGCAAAGGAACGGTTTAACCTAGAAGAACGAAATTTGGTGAGCCAAGTGGGACTAGTGTACTGATCATTACCTGCAAGTATCATCAAGATTGGGTGAAAAAATGTTTGCTGAGATTTCAAGAAACTCGTAGTTTTTTGGAAGCTTGGCAACCCCTTCCAATGAATGTGATTCTCGTCAGTCTCTGCTTGGGGCTACTTCAGTAGGACAAAAACCATAGCGATAGAACTTGGAACTACATTATTGTGCCAAGTTTCAAAGAGCTAGCACAAACCGTGTTTGATTTAGAGTTCCAACTACATGTATCTATATAGGAGAAAACAGAGTGAAACCTAAACATGAAAAGGGTTACTGCAAAGGAACGGTTTAACCTAGAAGAACGAAATTTGGTGAGCCAAGTGGGATTGGTGTACTGATCATTACCTGCCAGTATCATCAAGATTGGGTGAAAAACTGTTTGCTGAGATTTGAGGAAACTCGTAGTTTTTTGGAAGCTTGGCAACCCCTTTCAATGAAAGTGATTCTCGTCAGTCTCTGCTTGGGGCTACTTTAATAGGGACACAAACCATAGCGATAGAACTTGGAACGACATTATTGTGCAAATTTTCAAAGAGCTAGCACAAACCGTGTTTGATTTAGAGTTCCAACTACATGTATCCATATAGGAGAAAACAGAGTGAAACCTAAACATGAAAACGGTTACTGCAAAGGAACGGTTTAACCTAGAAGAACGAAATTTGGTGAGCCAAGTGGGATTGGTGTACGGATCATTACCTGCAAGTATCATCAAGATTGGGTGAAAAAATGTTTGCTGAGATTTCAAGAAACTCGTAGTTTTTTGGAAGCTGGGCAACCCCTTCCAATGAATGTGTTTCTCGTCAGTCTCTGCTTGGGCTACTTCAGTAGGACACAAACCATAGCGATAGAACTTGGAACTACATTATTGTGCCAAGTTTCAAAGAGCTAGCACAAACCGTGTTTTATTTAGAGTTCCAACTACATGTATCTATATAGGAGAAAACAGAGTGAACCTAAACATGGAAAACGGTTACTGCAAAGGAACGGTTTTAACCTAGAAGAACGAAATTTGGTGAGCCAAGTGGGATTGGTGTACTGATCATTACCTGCCAGTATCATAAAGATTGGGTGAAAAACTGTTTGCTGAGATTTCAGGAAACACGTAGTTCTTTGGAAGCTTGGCAACCCCTTTCAATGAAAGTGATTCTCGTCAGTCTCTGCTTGGGGCTACTTCAGTAGGACACAAACCATAGCGATAGAACTTGGAACGACATTATTGTGCCAAGTTTCAAAGAGCTAGCACAAACTGTGTTTGATTTAGAGTTCCAACTACATGTATCCATATAGGAGAAAACAGAGTGAAACCTAAACATGAAAACGGTTACTGCAAAGGAACGGTTTAACCTAGAAGAACGAAATTTGGTGAGCCAAGTGGGACTGGTGTACTGATCATTACCTGCAAGTATCATCAAGATTGGGTGAAAACATGCTTGCTGAGATTTCAGGAAACTCGTAGTTTTTTGGAAGCTTGGCAACCCCTTTCAATGAACGTGATTCTCGTCAGTCTCTGCTTGGGGCTACTTAAATAGGACACAAACCATAGCGATAGAACTTGTAACTACATTATTGTGCCAAGTTTCAAAGAGCTAGCACAAACCGTGTTTGATTTAGACTTCCAACTACATGTATCCATATAGGAGAAAACAGAGTGAAACCTAAACATGAAAACGGTTACTGCAAAGGAACGGTTTAACCTAGAAGAACGAAAATTTGGTGAGCCAAGTGGGATTGGTGTACTGATCATTACCTGCCAGTATCATCAAGATTTGGTGAAAAAATGTTTGCTGAGATTTCAGGAAACTCGTAGTTTTTTGGAAGGTTGGCAACCCCTTTCAATGAAAGTGATTCTCGTCAGTCTCTGCTTGGGCTACTTCAATAGGACACAAACCATAGCGATAGAACTTGGAACTACCATATTGTGCCAAGTTTCAAAGAGCTAGCACAAACCGTGTTTGATTTAGACTTCCAACTACATGTATCCATATAGGAGAAAACAGAGTGAAACCTAAACATGAAAACGGTTCCTGCAAAGGAACGGTTTAACCTAGATGAACGAAATTTGGTGAGCCATGTGGGACTGGTGTACTGATCATTACCTGCCAGTATCATCAAGATTGGGTGAAAAAATGTTTGCTGAGATTTCAGGAAATTCGTAGTTTTTTGGAAGGTTGGCAACCCCTTTCAATGAAAGTGATTCTCGTCAATCTCTGCTTGGGGCTACTTCAATAGGACACAAACCATAGCGATAGAACTTGGAACTACCTTATTGTGCCAAATTTCAAAGACCTAACAGAAACCGTGTTTGATTAAGAGTTCCAACTACATGTATCCATATAAGAGAAAACAGAGTGAAACCTAAACATGAAACGGTTACTGCAAAGGAACGGTTTAACCTAGAAGAACGAAATTTGGTGAGCCAAGTGGGATTGGTGTAAGGATCATTACCTGCAAGTATCATCAAGATTGGGTGAAAAATATTTGCTGAGATTTCAGGAAACTCCTTGTTTATTGTAAGCTTGGCAAACCCTTTCAATGAAAGTGATTCTCGTCAGTCTCTGCTTGGGGCTACTTTAATAGGACACCAACCATAGCGATAGAACTTGGAACGACATTATTGTGCAAAGTTTCAAAGAGCTAGCACAAACCGTGTTTGATTTAGAGTTCCAACTACATGTATCCATATAGGAGAAAACAGAGTGAAACCTAAACATGAAAACGGTTACTGCAAAGGAACGGTTTAACCTAGAAGAACGAAATTTGGTGAGCCAAGTGGGATTGGTGTAAGGATCATTACCTGCAAGTATCATCAAGATTGGGTGAAAAAATGTTTGCTGAGATTTCAAGAAACTCGTAGTTTTTTGGAAGCTTGGCAACCCCTTCCAATGAATGTGTTTCTCGTCAGTCTGTGCTTGGGGCTACTTCAGTAGGACACAAACCATAGCGATAGAACTTGGAACTACATTATTGTGCCAAGTTTCAAAGAGCTAGCACAAACCGTGTTTGATTTAGAGTTCCAACTACATGTATCTATATAGGAGAAAACAGAGTGAAACCTAAACATGAAAACGGTTACTGCAAAGGAACGGTTTAACCTAGAAGAACGAAATTTGGTGAGCCAAGTGGGATTGGTGTACTGATCATTACCTGCCAGTATCATAAAGATTGGGTGAAAAAACTGTTGTGCTGAGATTTCAGGAAACACGTAGTTCTTTGGAAGCTTGGCAACCCCTTTCAATGAAAGTGATTCTCGTCAGTCTCTGCTTGGGGCTACTTCAGTAGGACACAAACCATAGCGATAGAACTTGGAACGACATTATTGTGCCAAGTTTCAAAGAGCTAGCACAAACAGTGTTTGATTTAGAGTTCCACCTACATGTATCCATATAGGAGAAAACAGAGTGAAACCGAAACATGAAAACGGTTACTGGAAAGGACCGGTTTAACCTAGAAGAACGAAATTTGGTGAGCCAAGTGGGACTGGTGTACTGATCATTACCTGCAAGTATCATCAAGATTGGGTGAAAACATGCTTGCTGAGATTTCAGGAAACTCGTAGTTTTTTGGAAGCTTGGCAACCCCTTTCAATGAACGTGATTCTCGTCAGTCTCTGCTTGGGGCTACTTGAATAGGACACAAACCCTAGCGATAGAACTTGTAACTACATTATTGTGCCAAGTTTCAAAGAGCTAGCACAAACCGTGTTTGATTTAGACTTCCAACTACATGTATCCATATAGGAGAAAACAGAGTGAAACCTAAACATGAAAACGGTTACTGCAAAGGAACGTTTAACCTAGAAGAACGAAATTTGGTGAGCCAAGTGGGATGGTGTACTGATCATTACCTGCCAGTATCATCAAGATTGGGTGAAAAAATGTTTGCTGAGATTTCAGGAAACTCGTAGTTTTTTGGAAGCTTGGCAACCCCTTTCAATGAAAGTGATTCTCGTCAGTCTCTCCTTGGGGCTACTTCAATAGGACACCAACCATAGCGATAGAACTTGTAACTACATTATTGTGCCAAGTTTCAAAGAGCTAGCACAAACCGTGTTTGATTTAGACTTCCAACTACATGTATCCATATAGGAGAAAACAGAGTGAAACCTAAACATGAAAACGGTTCCTGCAAAGGAACGGTTAACCTAGAAGAACGAAATTTGGTGAGCCATGTGGGGATTGGTGTACTGATCATTACCTGCCAGTATCATCAAGATTTGGTGAAAAAATGTTTGCTGAGATTTCAGGAAACTCGTAGTTTTTTGGAAGGGTTGGCAACCCCCTTTCAATGAAAGTGATTCTCGTCAATCTCTGCTTGGGGCTACTTCAATAGGACACAAACCATAGCGATAGAACTTGGAACTACCTTATTGTGCCAAATTTCAAAGACCTAACAGAAACCGTGTTTGATTAAGAGTTCCAACTACATGTATCCATATAATATAGAGAAAAACAGAGTGAAACCTAAACATGAAAAACGGTTACTGCAAAGGAACGGTTTAACCTAGAAGAACGAAATTTGGTGAGCCAAGTGGGGATTGGTGTAAGGGATCATTACCTGCAAGTATCATCAAGATTGGGTGAAAAAATGTTTGCTGAGATTTCAGGAAGCTCCTAGTTTTTTTGTAAGCTTGGCAAACCCTTTCCAATGAAAGTGATTCTCGTCAGTCTCTACTTGGGCTATTTCCATAGGACACAAAACAAAACGATAGAACTTGTAACTACATTATTGTGCCAAGTTTTCAAAGAGCTAGCACAAACCGTGTTTGATTTAGAGTTCCAAACTACATGTATCCATATAGGAGAAAACAGAGTGAAACCTAAACATGAAAACGGTTACTGCAAAGGAACGGTTTAACCTAGAAGAACGAAATTTGGTGAGCCAAGTGGGATTGGTGTAAGGATCATTACCTGCCAGTATCATAAAGATTGGGTGAAAACTGTTTGCTGAGATTTCAGGAAACACTGTAGTTCTTTGGAAGCTTGGCAACCCCTTTCAATGAAAGTGATTCTCGTCAGTCTCCTGCTTGGGGCTACTTCAGTAGGACACAAACCATAGCGATAGAACTTGGAACGACATTATTGTGCCAAGTTTCAAAGAGCTAGCACAAACTGTGTTTGATTTAGAGTTCCACCTACATGTATCCATATAGGAGAAAACAGAGTGAAACCTAAACATGAAAACGGTTACTGCAAAGGACCGGTTTAACCTAGAAGAACGAAATTTGGTGAGCCAAGTGGGACTGGTGTACTGATCATTACCTGCAAGTATCATCAAGATTGGGTGAAAACATGCTTGCTGAGATTTCAGAAACTCGTAGTTTTTTGGAAGCTTGGCAACCCCTTTCAATGAACGTGATTCTCGTCAGTCTCTGCTTGTGGCTACTTGAATAGGACACAAACCATAGCGATAGAACTTGTAACTACATTATTGTGCCAAGTTTCAAAGAGCTAGCCACAAACCGTGTTTGATTTAGACTTCCAACTACATGTATCCATATAGGAGAAAACAGAGTGAAACCTAAACATTAAAACGTTACTGCAAAGGAACGGTTAACCTAGAAGAACGAAATTTGGTGAGCCAAGGTGGGATTGGTGTACTGATCATTACCTGCCAGTATCATCAAGATTGGGTGAAAAAATGTTTGCTGAGATTCAGGAAACTCGTAGTTTTTTGGAAGCTTGGCAACCCCTTTCAATGAAAGTGATTCTCGTCAATCTCTGCTTGGGGCTACTTCAATAGGACAACAACCATAGCGATAGAACTTGTAACTACATTATTGTGCCAAGGTTTCAAAGAGCTAGCACAAACCGTGTTTGATTTAGACTTCCAACTACATGTATCCATATAGGAGAAAACAGAGTGAAACCTAAACATGAAAACGGTTCCTGCAAAGGAACGGTTTACCTAGAAGAACGAAATTTTGGTGAGCCATGTGGGGATTGGTGTACTGATCCTTACCTGCCAGTATCATCAAAGATTTGGTGAAAAAGTGTTGCTGAGATTTCAGGAAACTCGTAGTTTTTTGGAAGGTTGGCAACCCTTTCAATGAAAGTGATTCTCGTCAATCTCTGCTTGGGGCTACTTCAATAGGACACAAACCATAGCGATAGAACTTGGAACTACCTTATTGTGCCAAATTTCAAAGACCTAACAGAAACCGTGTTGATTAAGAGTTCCAACTACATGTATCCATATAAGAGAAAACAGAGTGAAACCTAAACATGAAAAAGGTTACTGCAAAGGAACGTTAACCTAGAAGAACGAAATTTGGTGAGCCAAGTGGGATTGGTGTAAGGATCATTACCTGCAAGTATCATCAAGATTGGGTGAAAAAATTTTTGCTGAGATTTCAGGAAACTCCTATTTTTTTGTAAGCTTGGCAAACCCTTTCAATGAAAGTGATTCTCGTCAGTCCTCTACTTGGGGCTATTTCAATAGGACACAAAACAAAACGATAGAACTTGTAACTACATTATTGTGCCAAGTTTCAAAGAGCTAGCACAAACCGTGTTTGATTTAGAGTTCCAACTACATGTATCCATATAGGCGAAAACAGAGTGAAACCTAAACATGGAAAACGGTTACTGCAAAGGAACGGTTTAACCTAGAAGAACGAAATTTGGTGAGCCAAGTGGGACTGGTGTACTGATCATTATCTGAAGTATCATCAAGATTGGGTGAAAAAAAGTTTGCTGAGATTTCAGGAAACTCGTAGTTTTTTGGAAGCTTGGCAACCCCTTTCAATGAAAGTGATTCTCGTCAGTCTCCGCTTGGGGATAACTTCAGTAGGACACAAACCATAGCGATAGAACTTGTAACTACATTATTGTGCCAAGTTTAAAAGAGCTAGCACAAACCGTGTTTGATTTAGGACTTCCAACTACATGTATCCATATAGGAGAAAACAGAGTGAAACCTAAACATGAAAACGGTTACTGCCAAGGAACGGTTTAACCAAACGAACGAAATTTTTTGAGCCAAGTGGGACTGTTGTACTGATCATTACCTGCAAGTATCATCAAGATTTGGTGAAAAAATGTTTGCTGAGATTTCAAGAAACTCGTAGTTTTTGGAAGCTTGGCAACCCCTTCCAATGAATGTGATTCTCGTCAGTCTCTGCTTGGGGCTACTTCAATAGGACACAAACCCATAGGGATAGAACTTGGAACTACATTATTGTGCCCAAGTTTCAAAGAGCTAGCACAAACCGTGTTTTATTTAGACTTCCAACTACATGTATCCATATAGGAAGAAAACAGAGTGAAACCTAAACATGAAAACGGTTACTGCAAAGGAAACGGTTTAACCTACAAGAACGAAATTTGGTGAGCCAAGTGGGACTGGTGTACTCATCATTACCTGCCAGTATCATCAAGATTTGGTGAAAAAATGTTTGCTGAGATTTCAGGAAACTCGTAGTTTTTGGAAGCTTGGCAACCCCTTTCAATGAAAGTGATTCTCGTCAGTCTCTGCTTGGGGCTACTTCAATTAGGACACAAACCATAACGATAGAACTTGGAACTACCTTATTGTGCCAAGTTTCAAAGCCCTAACAGAAACCGTGTTTGATTAAGAGTTCCAACTACATGTATCCATATAGGACAAAACAGAGTGAAACCTAAACCTGAAAACGGTTACTGCAAAAGAAGCGGTTTAACCTACAAGAACGAAATTTGGTGAGCCAATGGGACTGGTGTACTGATCATTACCGGCAAGTATCATCAAGATTGGGTGAAAAAATGTTTGCTGAGATTTCAAGAAACTCGTAGATTTTTGGAAGCTTGGCAACCCCTTTCAATGAAAGTGATTCTCGTCAGTCTCTGATTGGGGCTACTTCAATAGGACACAAACCATAGCGATAGAACTTGGAACTACATTATTGTGCCAAGTTTCAAAGAGCTATCACAAACCGTGTTTGATTTAGAGTTCCAACTACATGTATCCATATAGGAGAAAACAGAGTGAAACCTAAACATGAAAACGGTTACTGCAAAGGAACGGTTTAACCTAGAAGAACGAAATTTGGTGAGCCAAGTGGGATTGGTGTACTGATCATTACCTGCAAATATCATCAAGATGGGGTCAAAAAATGTTTGCTGAGATTTCAGGAAACTCGTAGTTTTTTGGAGCTTGGCAACCCCTTTCAATGAAAGTGATTCGTCAGTCTCTGCTTGGGGCTATTTCAATAGGACACAAACCATAGTGATAGAACTTGGAACTATATTATTTTGCCAAGTTTCAAAGACCTAAGAGAAACCATGTTTGATTTAGAGTTCCAAATCCATATAGGAGAAAACAGAGTGAAACCTAAACATGAAAACGGTTACTGCAAAGGAACGGTTTAACCTAGAAGAACGAAATTTGGTGAGCCAAGTGGGACTGGTGTACTGATCATTACCTGCAAGTATCATCACGATTGGGTGAAAAAACGTTTTCTGAGATTTCAAGAAACTCGTAGTTTTTTGGAAGCTTGGCAACCCCTTCCAATGAATGTGATTCTCGTCAGTCTCTGCTTGGGGCTACTTCAATAGGACACAAACCATAGCGATAGAACTTGGAACTACATTATTGTGCCAAGTTTCAAAGAGCTAGCACAAACCGTGTTTGATTTAGAGTTCCAAATACCTGTATGTATATAGGAGAAAACAGAGTGAAACCTAAACATGAAAACGGTTACTGCAAAGGAACGGTTTATCCTAGAAGAACGAAATTTGGTTAGCCAAGTGGGATTGGTGTACTGATCATTACCTGCCAGTATCATCAAGATTGGGTGAAAAAATGTTTGCTGAGATTTCAGGAAACACGTAGTTTTTTGGAAGCTTGGCAACCCCTTTCAATGAAAGTGATTCTCGTCAGTCTCTGCTTGGGGCTACTTCAATAGGACACAAACCATAGCGATAGAACTTGGAACTACATTATTGTGCTAAGTTTCAAAGAGCTAGCACAAACCGTGTTTGATTTAGACTTCCAACTACATGTATCCATATAGGAGAAAACAGAGTGAAACCTAAACATGAAAACGGTTACTGCAACGGAACTGTTTAACCAAACGAACGAAATTTGGTGAGCCAAGTGGGACTGGTGTACTGATCATTACCTGCTAGTATCATCAAGATTGGGTGAAAAAATGTTTGCTGAGATTTCAAGAAACTCGTAGATTTTTGGAAGCTTGGCAACCCCTTCCAATGAATGTGATTCTCGTCAGTCTCTGCTTGGGGCTACTTCCATAGGACACAAACCATAGCGATAGAACTCGGAACTACATTATTGTGCCAAGTTTCAAAGAGCAAGCACAAACCGTGTTTGATTTAGAGTTCCAACTACATGTATCCATATAGGAGAAAACAGAGTGAAACCTAAACATGAAAACGGTTACTGCAAAGGAACGGTTTAACCTAGAAGAACGAAATTTGGTGAGCCAAGTGGGATTGGTGTACTGATCATTACCTGCAAGTATCATCAAGATTGGGTGAAAAAATATTTGCTGAGATTTCAGGAAACTCGTAGATTTTTGGAGCTTGGCTACCCCTTTCAATGAAAGTGATTCTCGTCAGTCTCTGCTTGGGGCTATTTCAATGGGACACAAACCATAGTGATAGAACTTGGAACTCTATTATTTTGCCAAGTTTCAAAGACCTAAGAGAAACCATGTTTGATTTAGAGTTCCAACTACATGTATCCATATAGGAGAAAACAGAGTGAAACCTAAACATGAAAACGGTTACTGCAAAGGAACGGTTTAACCTAGAAGAACGAAATTTGGTGAGCCAAGTGGGACTGGTGTACTGATCATTACCTGCAAGTATCATCACGATTGGGTGAAAAAATGTTTTCTGAGATTTCAAGAAACTCGTAGTTTTTTGGAAGCTTGGCAACCCCTTCCAATGAATGTGATTCTCGTCAGTCTCTGCTTGGGGCTACTTCAATAGGACACAAACCATAGCGATAGAACTTGGAACTACATTATTGTGCCAAGTTTCAAAGAGCTAGCACAAACCGTGTTTGATTTAGAGTTCCAAATACCTCTATGTATATAGGAGAAAACAGAGTGAAACCTAAACATGAAAACGGTTACTGCAACGGAACGGTTTAACCAAACGAACGAAATTTGGTGAGCCAAGTGGGACTGGTGTACTGATCTTTACCTGCAAGTATCATCAAGATTGGGTGAAAAAATGTTTGCTGAGATTTCAGGAAACTCGTAGTTTTTTGGAGCTTGGCAACCCCTTTCAATGAAAGTGATTCTCGTCAGTCTCTGCTTGGGGCTATTTCAATAGGACACAAACCATAGTGATAGAACTTGGAACTATATTATTTTGCCAAGTTTCAAAGACCTAAGAGAAACCATGTTTGATTTAGAGTTCCAACTACATGTATCCATATAGGAGAAAACAGAGTGAAACCTAAACATGAAAACGGTTACTGCAAAGGAACGGTTTAACCTAGAAGAACGAAATTTGGTGAGCCAAGTGGGACTGGTGTACTGATCATTACCTGCAAGTATCATCACGATTGGGTGAAAAAATGTTTTCTGAGATTTCAAGAAACTTGTAGTTTCTTGGAAGCTTGGCAACCCCTTCCAATGAATGTGATTCTCGTCAGTCTCTGCTTGGGGCTACTTCAATAGGACAAAAACCATAGCGATAGAACTTGGAACTACATTATTGTGCCAAGTTTCAAGGAGCTAGCACAAACCGTGTTTGATTTAGAGTTCCAACTACATGTATCCTTATAGGAGAAAACAGAGTGAAACCTAAACATGAAAACGGTTACTGCAAAGGAACGGTTTAACCTAGAAGAACGAAATTGGGTGAGCCAAGTGGACTGGTGTACTGATCATTACCTGCAAGTATCATCAAGATTGGGTGAAAAAATGTTTGCTGAGATTTCAAGAAACTCGTAGTTTTTTGGAAGCTTATAAACCCCTTCCAATGAATGTGATTCTCGTCAGTGTCTGCTTGGGGCTACTTCAATAGGACACAAACCATAGCGACAGAACTTGGAACTACATTATTGTGCCAAGTTTCAAAGAGCTAGCACAAACCGTGTTTGATTTAGAGTTCCAACTACATGTATCAATATAGGAGCAAACAGAGTGAAACCTAAACATGAAAACGGTTACTGCGGAGGAACGGTTTAACCTAGAAGAACGAAATTTGGTGAGCCAATGGGATTAGTGTACTGATCATTACCTGCCAGTATCATCAAGATTGGGTGAAAAAATGTTTGCTGAGATTTCAGGAAACTCGTAGTTTTTTTGAAGCTTCGCAACCCCTTTCAAGGAAAGTGATTCTCGTCAGCCTCTGCTTGGGGCTACTTCCGTAGGACACAACCATCGCGATAGAAGTTGGAACTACATTATTGTGCCAAGTTTCAAAGAGCTAGCAAAAACCGTGTTTGATTTAGAGTTCCAACTACATGTATCCATATAGGAGAAAACAGAGTGAAACCTAAACTTGAAAACGGTTACTGCAAAGGAACGGTTTAATCTAGAAGAACGAAATTTTGTGAGCCAAGTGGGATTGGTGTACTGATCATTACCTGCCAGTATCGTCAAGATTGGGTGAAAAAGTGTTTCCTGAGATTTCAGGAAACTAGTAGTTTTTTGGAAGCTTGGCAACCCCTTTCAATGAAAGTGATTCTCGTCAGTCTCTGCTTGGGGTACTTCAATAGGACACAAACCATAGCGATAGAACTTGGAACTACATTATTGTGCCAAGTTTCAAAGAGCTAGCACAAACCGTGTTTGATTTAGAGTTCAAACTACATGTATCCATATAGGAGAAAACAGACTGAAACCTAAACATGAAAACGGTTACTGCAAAGGAATGGTTTAACCTAGAAGAACGAAATTTGGTGAGCCAAGTGGGATTGGTGTACTGATCATTACCTGCAAGTGTCATCAAGATTGGGTGAAAAAATGTTTGCTGAGATTTCAGGAAACTAGTAGTTTTTTGGAATCTTGGCAACCCCTTTCAATGAAAGTGATTCTCGTCAGTCTCTGCGTGGGGCTACTTCAATAGGACACAAACCATAGCGATAGAACTTGGAACTACATTATTGTGCCAAGTTTCAAAGAGCTAGCACAAACCGTGTTTGATTTAGAGTTCCAACTACATGTATCCATATAGGAGAAAACAGAGTGAAACCTAATCATGAAAACGGTTACTGCAAAGGAACGGTTTAAGCTACAAGAACGAAATTTGGTGAGCCAAGTGGGACTGGTGTACTGATCATTACCTGCAAGTATCATCAAGATTGGGTGAAAAAATGTTTGCTGAGATTTCAAGAAACTCGTAGTTTTTTGGAAGCTTGGCAACCCCTTCCAATGAATGTGATTCTCGTCAGGCTCTGCTTGGGGCTACTTCCAAAGGACACAAACCATAGCGATAGAACTTGGAACTACATTATTGTGCCAAGTTTCAAAGAGCTAACAGAAACCGTGTTTGATTTAGAGTTCCAAGGTTATGTATCCATATAGGAGAAAACAGAGTGAAACCTAATCATGAAAACGGTTACTGCAAAGGAACGGTTTAAGCTACAAGAACGAAATTTGGTGAGCCAAGTGGGACTGGTGTACTGATCATTACCTGCAAGTATCATCAAGATTGGGTGAAAAAATGTTTGCTGAGATTTCAAGAAACTCGTAGTTTTTTGGAAGCTTGGCAACCCCTTCCAATGAATGTGATTCTCGTCAGGCTCTGCTTGGGGCTACTTCAGTAGGACACAAACCATAGCGATAGAACTTGGAACTACATCATTGTGCCAAGTTTCAAAGAGCTAGCACAAACCGTGTTTGATATAGAGTTCCAATTACATGTATCTATATAGGAGAAAACAGAGTGAAACCTAAACATGAAAACGATTACTGCAAAGGAGCGGTTTAACCTAGAAGAACGAAATTTGGTGAGATAAGTGGGATTGGTGTACTGATCATTACCTGCCAGTATCATCAAGATTGGGTAAAAAACTGTTTGCTGAGATTTCAGGAAACTCGTAGTTTTTTGGAAGCTTGGCAACCCCTTTCAATGAAAGTGATTCTCGTCAGTCTCTGCTTGGGGCTACTTCAATAGGACACAAACCATAGCGATAGAACTTGGAACTACATTATTGTGCCAAGTTTCAAAGAGCTAGCACAAACCGTGTTTGATTTAGAGTTCCAACTACATGTATCCATATAGGAGAAAACAGAGTGAAACCTAATCATGAAAACGGTTACTGCAAAGGAACGGTTTAAGCTACAAGAACGAAATTTGGTGAGCCAAGTGGGACTGGTGTACTGATCATTACCTGCAAGTATCATCAAGATTGGGTGAAAAAATGTTTGCTGAGATTTCAAGAAACTCGTAGTTTTTTGGAAGCTTGGCAACCCCTTCCAATGAATGTGATTCTCGTCAGGCTCTGCTTGGGGCTACTTCCAAAGGACACAAACCATAGCGATAGAACTTGGAACTACATTTTTGTGCCAAGTTTCAAAGAGCTAACAGAAACCGTGTTTGATTTAGAGTTCCAAGGTTATGTATCCATATAGGAGAAAACAGAGTGAAACCTAATCATGAAAACGGTTACTGCAAAGGAACGGTTTAAGCTACAAGAACGAAATTTGGTGAGCCAAGTGGGACTGGTGTACTGATCATTACCTGCAAGTATCATCAAGATTGGGTGAAAAAATGTTTGCTGAGATTTCAAGAAACTCGTAGTTTTTTGGAAGCTTGGCAACCCCTTCCAATGAATGTGATTCTCGTCAGGCTCTGCTTGGGGCTACTTCAGTAGGACACAAACCATAGCGATAGAACTTGGAACTACATCATTGTGCCAAGTTTCACAGAGCTAGCACAAACCGTGTTTGATTTAGAGTTCCAATTACATGTATCTATATAGGAGAAAACAGAGTGAAACCTAAACATGAAAACGATTACTGCAAAGGAGCGGTTTAACCTAGAAGAACGAAATTTGGTGAGATAAGTGGGATTGGTGTACTGATCATTACCTGCCAGTATCATCAAGATTGGGTGAAAAACTGTTTGCTGAGATTTCATGAAACTCGTAGTTTTTTGGAAGCTTGGCAACCCCTTTCAATGAAAGTGATTCTCGTCAGTCTCTGCTTGGGGCTACTTCAATAGGACACAAACCATAGCGATAGAACTTGGAACTATATTATTTTGCCAAGTTTCAAAGACCTAACAGAAACCGTGTTAGATTTAGAGTTCCAACTACATGTATCCATATAGGAGAAAACAGAGTGAAACCTAAACATGAAAACGGTTACTACAAAGGAACGGTTTAACCTACAAGAACGAAATTTGGTGAGCCAAGTGGGACTGGTGTACTGATCATTACCTGCAAGTATCATCAAGATTAGGTGAAAAAACGTTTGCTGAGATTTCAAGAAACTCGTAGTTTTTTGGAAGCTTGGCAACCCCTTCCAATGAATGTGATTCTCGTCAGTCTCTTCTTGGGGCTACTTCCATAGGACAGAAACCATAGCGATAGAACTTGGAACTATATTATTGTGCCAAGTTTCAAAGAGCTAGCACAAACCGTGTTTGATTTAGAGTTCTAACTACATGTATCTATATAGGAGAAAACAGAGTGAAACCTAAACATGAAAACGGTTACTGCAAAGGAACGGTTTAACCTAGAAGAACGAAATTTGGTGAGCCAAGTGGGATTGGTGTACTGATCATTACCTGCCAGTATCATAAAGATTGGGTGAAAAACTGTTTTCTGAGATTTCAAGAAACTCGTAGTTTTTTGGAGCTTGGCAACCCCTTTCAATGAAAGTGATTCTCGTCAGTCTCTGCTTGGGGCTATTTCAATAGGACACAAACCATAGTGATAGAACTTGGAACTATATTATTTTGCCAAGTTTCAAAGACCTAAGAGAAACCATGTTTGATTTAGAGTTCCAACTACATGTATCCATATAGGAGAAAACAGAGTGAAACCTAAACATGAAAACGGTTACTGCAAAGGAACGGTTTAACCTAGAAGAACGAAATTTGGTGAGCCAAGTGGGACTGGTGTACTGATCATTACCTGCAAGTATCATCACGATTGGGTGAAAAAATGTTTTCTGAGATTTCAAGAAACTCGTAGTTTTTTGGAAGCTTGGCAACCCCTTCCAATGAATGTGATTCTCGTCAGTCTCTGCTTGGGGCTACTTCAATAGGACACAAACCATAGCGATAGAACTTGGAATTACATTATTGTGCCAAGTTTCAATGAGCTTGCACAAACCGTGTTTCATTTAGAGTTCCAACTACATGTATCCATATAGGAGAAAACAGAGAGAAACCTAAACATGAAAACGGTTCCTGCAAAGGAACCGTTTAACCTAGAAGAACGAAATTTGGTGAGCCAAGTGAGATTGGTGTACTGATCATTACCTGCCAGTATCATCAAGATTGTGTGAAAAAATGTTTGCTGAGATTTCAGGAAACTCGTAGTTTTTTGGAAGCTTGGCAACCCCTTTCAATGAAAGTGATTCTCGTCAGTCTCTGCTTGGGGCTACTTCCATAGGACACAAACCATAGCGATAGAACTTGGAACTACATTATTGTGCCAAGTTTCAAGGAGCTAGCACAAACCGTGTTTGATTTAGAGTTCCAACTACATGTATCCTTATAGGAGAAAACAGAGTGAAACCTAAACATGAAAACGGTTACTGCAAAGGAACGGTTTAACCTAGAAGAACGAAATTGGGTGAGCCAAGTGGACTGGTGTACTGATCATTACCTGCAAGTATCATCAAGATTGGGTGAAAAAATGTTTGCTGAGATTTCAAGAAACTCGTAGTTTTTTGGAAGCTTATAAACCCCTTCCAATGAATGTGATTCTCGTCAGTGTCTGCTTGGGGCTACTTCAATAGGACACAAACCATAGCGACAGAACTTGGAACTACATTATTGTGCCAAGTTTCAAAGAGCTAGCACAAACCGTGTTTGATTTAGAGTTCCAACTACATGTATCAATATAGGAGCAAACAGAGTGAAACCTAAACATGAAAACGGTTACTGCGGAGGAACGGTTTAACCTAGAAGAACGAAATTTGGTGAGCCAATGGGATTAGTGTACTGATCATTACCTGCCAGTATCATCAAGATTGGGTGAAAAAATGTTTGCTGAGATTTCAGGAAACTCGTAGTTTTTTTGAAGCTTCGCAACCCCTTTCAAGGAAAGTGATTCTCGTCAGTCTCTGCTTGGGGCTACTTCCGTAGGACACAAACCATCGCGATAGAAGTTGGAACTACATTATTGTGCCAAGTTTCAAAGACCTAACAGAAAACGTGTTTGATTTAGAGTTTCAACTACATGTATCCATATAGGAGAAAACAGAGTGAAACCTAAACATGAAAACGGTTACTGCAACGGAACGGTTTAACCAAACGAACGAAATTTGGTGAGCCAATGGGACTGGTGTACTGATCATTACCGGCAAGTATCATCAAGATTGGGTGAAAAAATGTTTGCTGAGATTTCAAGAAACTCGTAGATTTTTGGAAGCTTGGCAACCCCTTTCAATGAAAGTGATTCTCGTCAGTCTCTGATTGGGGCTACTTCAATAGGACACAAACCATAGCGATAGAACTTGGAACTACATTATTGTGCCAAGTTTCAAAGAGCTAGCACAAACCGTGTTTGATTTAGAGTTCCAACTACATGTATCCATATAGGAGAAAACAGAGTGAAACCTAAACATGAAAACGGTTACTGCAAAGGAACGGTTTAACCTAGAAGAACGAAATTTGGTGAGCCAAGTGGGATTGGTGTACTGATCATTACCTGCAAATATCATCAAGATGGGGTCAAAAAATGTTTGCTGAGATTTCAGGAAACTCGTAGTTTTTTGGAGCTTGGCAACCCCTTTCAATGAAAGTGATTCGTCAGTCTCTGCTTGGGGCTATTTCAATAGGACACAAACCATAGTGATAGAACTTGGAACTATATTATTTTGCCAAGTTTCAAAGACCTAAGAGAAACCATGTTTGATTTAGAGTTCCAAATACATGTATCCATATAGGAGAAAACAGAGTGAAACCTAAACATGAAAACGGTTACTGCAAAGGAACGGTTTAACCTAGAAGAACGAAATTTGGTGAGCCAAGTGGGACTGGTGTACTGATCATTACCTGCAAGTATCATCACGATTGGGTGAAAAAACGTTTTCTGAGATTTCAAGAAACTCGTAGTTTTTTGGAAGCTTGGCAACCCCTTCCAATGAATGTGATTCTCGTCAGTCTCTGCTTGGGGCTACTTCAATAGGACACAAACCATAGCGATAGAACTTGGAACTACATTATTGTGCCAAGTTTCAAAGAGCTAGCACAAACCGTGTTTGATTTAGAGTTCCAAATACCTGTATGTATATAGGAGAAAACAGAGTGAAACCTAAACATGAAAACGGTTACTGCAAAGGAACGGTTTATCCTAGAAGAACGAAATTTGGTTAGCCAAGTGGGATTGGTGTACTGATCATTACCTGCCAGTATCATCAAGATTGGGTGAAAAAATGTTTGCTGAGATTTCAGGAAACACGTAGTTTTTTGGAAGCTTGGCAACCCCTTTCAATGAAAGTGATTCTCGTCAGTCTCTGCTTGGGGCTACTTCAATAGGACACAAACCATAGCGATAGAACTTGGAACTACATTATTGTGCTAAGTTTCAAAGAGCTAGCACAAACCGTGTTTGATTTAGACTTCCAACTACATGTATCCATATAGGAGAAAACAGAGTGAAACCTAAACATGAAAACGGTTACTGCAACGGAACTGTTTAACCAAACGAACGAAATTTGGTGAGCCAAGTGGGACTGGTGTACTGATCATTACCTGCTAGTATCATCAAGATTGGGTGAAAAAATGTTTGCTGAGATTTCAAGAAACTCGTAGATTTTTGGAATCTTGGCAACCCCTTCCAATGAATGTGATTCTCGTCAGTCTCTGCTTGGGGCTACTTCAATAGGACACAAACCATAGCGATAGAACTTGGAACTACATTATTGTGCCAAGTTTCAAAGAGCAAGCACAAACCGTGTTTGATTTAGAGTTCCAACTACATGTATCCATATAGGAGAAAACAGAGTGAAACCTAAACATGAAAACGGTTACTGCAAAGGAACGGTTTAACCTAGAAGAACGAAATTTGGTGAGCCAAGTGGGATTGGTGTACTGATCATTACCTGCAAGTATCATCAAGATTGGGTGAAAAAATATTTGCTGAGATTTCAGGAAACTCGTAGATTTTTGGAGCTTGGCTACCCCTTTCAATGAAAGTGATTCTTGTCAGTCTCTGCTTGGGGCTATTTCAATGGGACACAAACCATAGTGATAGAACTTGGAACTATATTATTTTGCCAAGTTTCAAAGACCTAAGAGAAACCATGTTTGATTTAGAGTTCCAACTACATGTATCCATATAGGAGAAAACAGAGTGAAACCTAAACATGAAAACGGTTACTGCAAAGGAACGGTTAAACCTAGAAGAACGAAATTTGGTGAGCCAAGTGGGACTGGTGTACTGATCATTACCTGCAAGTATCATCACGATTGGGTGAAAAAATGTTTTCTGAGATTTCAAGAAACTCGTAGTTTTTTGGAAGCTTGGCAACCCCTTCCAATGAATGTGATTCTCGTCAGTCTCTGCTTGGGGCTACTTCAATAGGACACAAACCATAGCGATAGAACTTGGAAATACATTATTGTGCCAAGTTTCAAAGAGCTAGCACAAACCGTGTTTGATTTAGAGTTCCAAATACCTCTATGTATATAGGAGAAAACAGAGTGAAACCTAAACATGAAAACGGTTACTGCAACGGAACGGTTTAACCAAACGAACGAAATTTGGTGAGCCAAGTGGGACTGGTGTACTGATCTTTACCTGCAAGTATCATCAAGATTGGGTGAAAAAATGTTTGCTGAGATTTCAGGAAACTCGTAGTTTTTTGGAGCTTGGCAACCCCTTTCAATGAAAGTGATTCTCGTCAGTCTCTGCTTGGGGCTATTTCAATAGGACACAAACCATAGTGATAGAACTTGGAACTATATTATTTTGCCAAGTTTCAAAGACCTAAGAGAAACCATGTTTGATTTAGAGTTCCAACTACATGTATCCATATAGGAGAAAACAGAGTGAAACCTAAACATGAAAACGGTTACTGCAAAGGAACGGTTTAACCTAGAAGAACGAAATTTGGTGAGCCAAGTGGGACTGGTGTACTGATCATTACCTGCAAGTATCATCACGATTGGGTGAAAAAATGTTTTCTGAGATTTCAAGAAACTCGTAGTTTTTTGGAAGCTTGGCAACCCCTTCCAATGAATGTGATTCTCGTCAGTCTCTGCTTGGGGCTACTTCAATAGGACACAAACCATAGCGATAGAACTTGGAATTACATTATTGTGCCAAGTTTCAATGAGCTTGCACAAACCGTGTTTCATTTAGAGTTCCAACTACATGTATCCATATAGGAGAAAATAGAGAGAAACCTAAACATGAAAACGGTTCCTGCAAAGGAACCGTTTAACCTAGAAGAACGAAATTTGGTGAGCCAAGTGAGATTGGTGTACTGATCATTACCTGCAAGTATCATCAAGATTAGGTGAAAAAACGTTTGCTGAGATTTCAAGAAACTCGTAGTTTTTTGGAAGCTTGGCAACCCCTTCCAATGAATGTGATTCTCGTCAGTCTCTTCTTGGGGCTACTTCCATAGGACAGAAACCATAGCGATAGAACTTGGAACTATATTATTGTGCCAAGTTTCAAAGAGCTAGCACAAACCGTGTTTGATTTAGAGTTCTAACTACATGTATCTATATAGGAGAAAACAGAGTGAAACCTAAACATGAAAACGGTTACTGCAAAGGAACGGTTTAACCTAGAAGAACGAAATTTGGTGAGCCAAGTGGGATTGGTGTACTGATCATTACCTGCCAGTATCATAAAGATTGGGTGAAAAACTGTTTTCTGAGATTTTCAAGAAACTCGTAGTTTTTTGGAGCTTGGCAACCCCTTTCAAAGAAAGTGATTCTCGTCAGTCTCTGCTTGGGGCTATTTCAATAGGACACAAACCATAGTGATAGAACTTGGAACTATATTATTTTGCCAAGTTTCAAAGACCTAAGAGAAACCATGTTTGATTTAGAGTTCCAACTACATGTATCCATATAGGAGAAAACAGAGTGAAACCTAAACATGAAAACGGTTACTGCAAAGGAACGGTTTAACCTAGAAGAACGAAATTTGGTGAGCCAAGTGGGACTGGTGTACTGATCATTACCTGCAAGTATCATCACGATTGGGTGAAAAAATGTTTTCTGAGATTTCAAGAAACTCGTAGTTTTTTGGAAGCTTGGCAACCCCTTCCAATGAATGTGATTCTCGTCAGTCTCTGCTTGGGGCTACTTCAATAGGACACAAACCATAGCGATAGAACTTGGAATTACATTATTGTGCCAAGTTTCAATGAGCTTGCACAAACCGTGTTTCATTTAGAGTTCCAACTACATGTATCCATATAGGAGAAAACAGAGAGAAACCTAAACATGAAAACGGTTCCTGCAAAGGAACCGTTTAACCTAGAAGAACGAAATTTGGTGAGCCAAGTGAGATTGGTGTACTGATCATTACCTGCCAGTATCATCAAGATTGTGTGAAAAAATGTTTGCTGAGATTTCAGGAAACTCGTAGTTTTTTGGAAGCTTGGCAACCCCTTTCAATGAAAGTGATTCTCGTCAGTCTCTGCTTGGGGCTACTTCCATAGGACACAAACCATAGCGATAGAACTTGGAACTACATTATTGTGCCAAGTTTCAAGGAGCTAGCACAAACCGTGTTTGATTTAGAGTTCCAACTACATGTATCCTTATAGGAGAAAACAGAGTGAAACCTAAACATGAAAACGGTTACTGCAAAGGAACGGTTTAACCTAGAAGAACGAAATTGGGTGAGCCAAGTGGACTGGTGTACTGATCATTACCTGCAAGTATCATCAAGATTGGGTGAAAAAATGTTTGCTGAGATTTCAAGAAACTCGTAGTTTTTTGGAAGCTTATAAACCCCTTCCAATGAATGTGATTCTCGTCAGTGTCTGCTTGGGGCTACTTCAATAGGACACAAACCATAGCGACAGAACTTGGAACTACATTATTGTGCCAAGTTTCAAAGAGCTAGCACAAACCGTGTTTGATTTAGAGTTCCAACTACATGTATCAATATAGGAGCAAACAGAGTGAAACCTAAACATGAAAACGGTTACTGCGGAGGAACGGTTTAACCTAGAAGAACGAAATTTGGTGAGCCAATGGGATTAGTGTACTGATCATTACCTGCCAGTATCATCAAGATTGGGTGAAAAAATGTTTGCTGAGATTTCAGGAAACTCGTAGTTTTTTTGAAGCTTCGCAACCCCTTTCAAGGAAAGTGATTCTCGTCAGTCTCTGCTTGGGGCTACTTCCGTAGGACACAAACCATCGCGATAGAAGTTGGAACTACATTATTGTGCCAAGTTTCAAAGACCTAACAGAAAACGTGTTTGATTTAGAGTTTCAACTACATGTATCCATATAGGAGAAAACAGAGTGAAACCTAAACATGAAAACGGTTACTGCAACGGAACGGTTTAACCAAACGAACGAAATTTGGTGAGCCAATGGGACTGGTGTACTGATCATTACCGGCAAGTATCATCAAGATTGGGTGAAAAAATGTTTGCTGAGATTTCAAGAAACTCGTAGATTTTTGGAAGCTTGGCAACCCCTTTCAATGAAAGTGATTCTCGTCAGTCTCTGATTGGGGCTACTTCAATAGGACACAAACCATAGCGATAGAACTTGGAACTACATTATTGTGCCAAGTTTCAAAGAGCTAGCACAAACCGTGTTTGATTTAGAGTTCCAACTACATGTATCCATATAGGAGAAAACAGAGTGAAACCTAAACATGAAAACGGTTACTGCAAAGGAACGGTTTAACCTAGAAGAACGAAATTTGGTGAGCCAAGTGGGATTGGTGTACTGATCATTACCTGCAAATATCATCAAGATGGGGTCAAAAAATGTTTGCTGAGATTTCAGGAAACTCGTAGTTTTTTGGAGCTTGGCAACCCCTTTCAATGAAAGTGATTCGTCAGTCTCTGCTTGGGGCTATTTCAATAGGACACAAACCATAGTGATAGAACTTGGAACTATATTATTTTGCCAAGTTTCAAAGACCTAAGAGAAACCATGTTTGATTTAGAGTTCCAAATACATGTATCCATATAGGAGAAAACAGAGTGAAACCTAAACATGAAAACGGTTACTGCAAAGGAACGGTTTATCCTAGAAGAACGAAATTTGGTTACCCAAGTGGGATTGGTGTACTGATCATTACCTGCCAGTATCATCAAGATTGGGTGAAAAAATGTTTGCTGAGATTTCAGGAAACACGTAGTTTTTTGGAAGCTTGGCAACCCCTTTCAATGAAAGTGATTCTCGTCAGTCTCTGCTTGGGGCTACTTCAATAGGACACAAACCATAGCGATAGAACTTGGAACTACATTATTGTGCTAAGTTTCAAAGAGCTAGCACAAACCGTGTTTGATTTAGACTTCCAACTACATGTATCCATATAGGAGAAAACAGAGTGAAACCTAAACATGAAAACGGTTACTGCAACGGAACTGTTTAACCAAACGAACGAAATTTGGTGAGCCAAGTGGGACTGGTGTACTGATCATTACCTGCTAGTATCATCAAGATTGGGTGAAAAAATGTTTGCTGAGATTTCAAGAAACTCGTAGATTTTTGGAAGCTTGGCAACCCCTTCCAATGAATGTGATTCTCGTCAGTCTCTGCTTGGGGCTACTTCAATAGGACACAAACCATAGCGATAGAACTTGGAACTACATTATTGTGCCAAGTTTCAAAGAGCAAGCACAAACCGTGTTTGATTTAGAGTTCCAACTACATGTATCCATATAGGAGAAAACAGAGTGAAACCTAAACATGAAAACGGTTACTGCAAATGAACGGTTTAACCTAGAAGAACGAAATTTGGTGAGCCAAGTGGGATTGGTGTACTGATCATTACCTGCAAGTATCATCAAGATTGGGTGAAAAAATATTTGCTGAGATTTCAGGAAACTCGTAGATTTTTGGAGCTTGGCTACCCCTTTCAATGAAAGTGATTCTTGTCAGTCTCTGCTTGGGGCTATTTCAATGGGACACAAACCATAGTGATAGAACTTGGAACTATATTATTTTGCCAAGTTTCAAAGACCTAAGAGAAACCATGTTTGATTTAGAGTTCCAACTACATGTATCCATATAGGAGAAAACAGAGTGAAACCTAAACATGAAAACGGTTACTGCAAAGGAACGGTTTAACCTAGAAGAACGAAATTTGGTGAGCCAAGTGGGACTGGTGTACTGATCATTACCTGCAAGTATCATCACGATTGGGTGAAAAAATGTTTTCTGAGATTTCAAGAAACTCGTAGTTTTTTGGAAGCTTGGCAACCCCTTCCAATGAATGTGATTCTCGTCAGTCTCTGCTTGGGGCTACTTCAATAGGACACAAACCATAGCGATAGAACTTGGAAATACATTATTGTGCCAAGTTTCAAAGAGCTAGCACAAACCGTGTTTGATTTAGAGTTCCAAATACCTCTATGTATATAGGAGAAAACAGAGTGAAACCTAAACATGAAAACGGTTACTGCAACGGAACGGTTTAACCAAACGAACGAAATTTGGTGAGCCAAGTGAGACTGGTGTACTGATCTTTACCTGCAAGTATCATCAAGATTGGGTGAAAAAATGTTTGCTGAGATTTCAGGAAACTCGTAGTTTTTTGGAGCTTGGCAACCCCTTTCAATGAAAGTGATTCTCGTCAGTCTCTGCTTGGGGCTATTTCAATAGGACACAAACCATAGTGATAGAACTTGGAACTATATTATTTTGCCAAGTTTCAAAGACCTAAGAGAAACCATGTTTGATTTAGAGTTCCAACTACATGTATCCATATAGGAGAAAACAGAGTGAAACCTAAACATGAAAACGGTTACTGCAAAGGAACGGTTTAACCTAGAAGAACGAAATTTGGTGAGCCAAGTGGGACTGGTGTACTGATCATTACCTGCAAGTATCATCACGATTGGGTGAAAAAATGTTTTCTGAGATTTCAAGAAACTCGTAGTTTTTTGGAAGCTTGGCAACCCCTTCCAATGAATGTGATTCTCGTCAGTCTCTGCTTGGGGCTACTTCAATAGGACACAAACCATAGCGATAGAACTTGGAATTACATTATTGTGCCAAGTTTCAATGAGCTTGCACAAACCGTGATTCATTTAGAGTTCCAACTACATGTATCCATATAGGAGAAAATAGAGAGAAACCTAAACATGAAAACGGTTCCTGCAAAGGAACCGTTTAACCTAGAAGAACGAAATTTGGTGAGCCAAGTGAGATTGGTGTACTGATCATTACCTGCCAGTATCATCAAGATTGTGTGAAAAAATGTTTGCTGAGATTTCAGGAAACTCGTAGTTTTTTGGAAGCTTGGCAACCCCTTTCAATGAAAGTGATTCTCTTCAGTCTCTGCTTGGGGCTACTTCCATAGGACACAAACCATAGCGATAGAACTTGGAACTACATTATTGTGCCAAGTTTCAAAGAGCTAGCACAAACCGTGTTTGATTTAGAGTTCCAACTACATGTATCCTTATAGGAGAAAACAGAGTGAAACCTAAACATGAAAACGGTTACTGCAAAGGAACGGTTTAACCTAGAGGAACGAAATTGGGTGAGCCAAGTGGACTGGTGTACTGATCATTACCTGCAAGTATCATCAAGATTGGGTGAAAAAATGTTTGCTGAGATTTCAAGAAACTCGTAGTTTTTTGGAAGCTTATAAACCCCTTCCAATGAATGTGATTCTCGTCAGTGTCTGCTTGGGGCTACTTCAATAGGACACAAACCATAGCGACAGAACTTGGAACTACATTATTGTGCCAAGTTTCAAAGAGCTAGCACAAACCGTGTTTGATTTAGAGTTCCAACTACATGTATCAATATAGGAGCAAACAGAGTGAAACCTAAACATGAAAACGGTTACTGCGGAGGAACGGTTTAACCTAGAAGAACGAAATTTGGTGAGCCAATGGGATTAGTGTACTGATCATTACCTGCCAGTATCATCAAGATTGGGTGAAAAAATGTTTGCTGAGATTTCAGGAAACTCGTAGTTTTTTTGAAGCTTCGCAACCCCTTTCAAGGAAAGTGATTCTCGTCAGTCTCTGCTTGGGGCTACTTCCGTAGGACACAAACCATCGCGATAGAAGTTGGAACTACATTATTGTGCCAAGTTTCAAAGAGCTAGCAAAAACCGTGTTTGATTTAGAGTTCCAACTACATGTATCCATATAGGAGAAAACAGAGTGAAACCTAAACTTGAAAACGGTTACTGCAAAGGAACGGTTTAATCTAGAAGAACGAAATTTTGTGAGCCAAGTGGGATTGGTGTACTGATCATTACCTGCCAGTATCGTCAAGATTGGGTGAAAAAGTGTTTCCTGAGATTTCAGGAAACTAGTAGTTTTTTGGAAGCTTGGCAACCCCTTTCAATGAAAGTGATTCTCGTCAGTCTCTGCTTGGGGTACTTCAATAGGACACAAACCATAGCGATAGAACTTGGAACTACATTATTGTGCCAAGTTTCAAAGAGCTAGCACAAACCGTGTTTGATTTAGAGTTCAAACTACATGTATCCATATAGGAGAAAACAGACTGAAACCTAAACATGAAAACGGTTACTGCAAAGGAATGGTTTAACCTAGAAGAACGAAATTTGGTGAGCCAAGTGGGATTGGTGTACTGATCATTACCTGCAAGTGTCATCAAGATTGGGTGAAAAAATGTTTGCTGAGATTTCAGGAAACTAGTAGTTTTTTGGAATCTTGGCAACCCCTTTCAATGAAAGTGATTCTCGTCAGTCTCTGCGTGGGGCTACTTCAATAGGACACAAACCATAGCGATAGAACTTGGAACTACATTATTGTGCCAAGTTTCAAAGAGCTAGCACAAACCGTGTTTGATTTAGAGTTCCAACTACATGTATCCATATAGGAGAAAACAGAGTGAAACCTAATCATGAAAACGGTTACTGCAAAGGAACGGTTTAAGCTACAAGAACGAAATTTGGTGAGCCAAGTGGTACTGGTGTACTGATCATTACCTGCAAGTATCATCAAGATTGGGTGAAAAAATGTTTGCTGAGATTTCAAGAAACTCGTAGTTTTTTGGAAGCTTGGCAACCCCTTCC